>NC_091472.1:202729104-202847512 GCF_036971445.1 Narcine bancroftii
GGGCATCCTGAGAGGGGCTAGCCCAGGAAGGCGCCCAGTGAAGGCCACGCTAGAGGAGGCTGGAGTGCCGTCAGGGGAGGGGGGGTGTGGGGTACAGCAGTGTGGAATGGAAGAAGTTGGGCCGGGATGGAGAGGGTGGCAGAGGAGGTAGCAGTGATGACAGGGAGCCCAGAGGCTCGGGGTAAGAGGAGCCAGGTTGAGAAGGAGAGGGCAGCGGTGTCGGGAGGTGCGAGGGTGGCGGAGCTGGGCCAAGGTCAAAATGGTGGCAGAGGGAAGCCTGGTGGTACGAGGCTGGGGGAGTCAGACTGAGGCAGTGGTGGTGGAGAGAAGTACAAAGATAGCGAGGACTTACCCGGTAAAGCCGTCCCAACCGGCATGCACAAGGAGATCGGGTCCAAAACATCAGAGGGTGTCTGAGGCGTTGGGCTGGGTGGACTCCAGGAGCTATGCGGCCAGAGGGAGAGCAACAGGTAAGATGCATGGCGGCCTGGAGTTGGAGAGCAGGCTGGAGGAGGAAGAAGAGCAAGGGGGCTGTAAAAAGCATATGGTGGAAGGCTGATACAAGAGGCAGAGGGCTCACTGCCTTTTGCCAGGGAAATACTAGAGGCCATTAGATTACAAAAAAGGGCTTTGAGGACACTGGTGGCAGGGCAAGGGGTAATTAAAGAAAGGCTGGGCAGCTTAACGGAAAGGTTAATGGAAACAGAGGAGTGAATTGAGAGGATAGAGGAAAGATCGGATGGGGGAGAATGAGATTTGCCTGGGAAAGGGGTAGAGTGAAGATGTGGGAGAGGGTAGACATTAGAAAATATTAATAGGAGGAACACGATTAAGATTGTGGGGGTGAAGGAGGGGAGGGACATGGTGGAGTTTCTGCAAAAATAGTTATCGGACATACTGGGGAGGGGGAAAAAAATAGGAAACCATTTGGAAATAGAATGGGCCCAGAGGTCTCTTGCCCTACACTCCGGGGCCACAGGTGAGACTTCTGTGCTATCAGGGCAGAGAGAGGATTTTGAGGGTGGGGGAAAAAGCAAGGGGAAATGTGAGGAGGAGAGGGTCTTATTCTTTCTGGACATAAGTGTAGCACTGTTGAAGCGCAGGAGGGAGTTGTTTTGGTTGACCCCTCCACTCTTGCTGCCACAAGGCAAGTTCTTTTCACTCTTGCTGCTTTTGGCTTTCCCCCCCCCCCCCCCCATTTCTTCACCTCTGTGGTGTGCTGTTAGCCAGAATCAGACATACACAAGATAAAGACTGTACAACAGGCTTTAATCCACAAAAGACTTCCACAGAGCCAGGCTGGCTGTGGCTGCAGTAACTCTGGGAGGGGAAAGATGGTTTTTTAAGGACCCAAAGGGAACCGTGGACCTTGTAAGATCCTTGTCACCTTTACGAGACTAAATGTCAATAGAGGGCTTTTGGGGAAGAATGGATTGTAAATATTGAAAGTGTGAGGACTATGGGAGGGTTATGTTTCTGTACATAATGTCAATGTTTGAAGGGGATTGTATATGTTAAGTAAGGAAGAGATACAGGGAGATCACAGAAAGGGAAGAACAAGGGGAGTTTGGGTGCATTGGAGACCTCAAAATTGGTGGGGGGGGGTGAGGATTGGCACCAATAACTTGGTTATTGGTGCTGGAGAGGGTAGAGGTAAATTGGGGGGTGAAGGAAGAGGAGGGTTTTCTTTCCTGGAGGATTTTTTTGTTGGTTTGGGAATGTGGGTTCTCGTTCGGTTAACTTATTTAATTTTTGTTTGTGGTACGATTGCCCATGCCAAGGATCTACAGAGGAGAATCAGGACGGAGGCTAAATAGCAGGATACAAGAAGAAGGGGGCAAGGGTATAATGGAGTGGTCTGAAGGCAATAGATAAGTCTATTAAATTTGTGAGTTTTAATGTAAATGGGATAAATGGATCGATTAAGAGAAAGATCTTGGCTCACCTTAAAAAAAAAGATGCAGGTGGACATAGTGTTTTTTCGGGAGACCCGCCTTACAGAACAAGAGCATTTAAAATTATAGGGGGTGGGCAGGCCAGGTGGTGATGTCCTCCTTCAATTCCAGGGCCAGGGGAGTGGCCATTTTGATAGGGAAGAATGTTCCAGTGGTGGTCAAGGATGTGATCGTGAACTCAGCGGAGAGATTCATGATGATGCATTGTCAAATGTACTTGGAATCTCGGATACTTATGAATATATATACCCTTAATTTCGATGATGAAAAATGTATGCAAGATAACTTCTTGAAAGTAAATGAAGGTGTGAGAATGTCTTGATTGGAGGGGATTTTAATTTTTGTCTGGATCCAGTCATGGACAAGTCAGCAAAGAAAATGACAAAGGCCAGGGTGGCTACATCTACCCTGGCTTTTATGAAAGAATTGAATCTCACAGATATCTGGAGAATGCTGAATCCAATGGAAAGGGATTACTCCTTTTACTTGAGGCAACATGATCCCTACGCTAGAATTGATTTATTTTTGGCATCAGCCCTATTGGAGGGTGGGTTAGTGAAAATGAGCATACAGCATGGTGACTGTCGGACCACTCTCCCTTGACTTTAACCGTCATAATACTAGATATTTCGATGGCATCTGAATACGTTGCTGTTGAGAAAACTGGAATTTTGTTGTTTTTTTCAGGGTCCAGATAGAATTGTTCTGTGAGATGAACTGCCCCTTTACTGAGGATAACTTCCTAATATGGACACATTGAAGGCTTACTTAAGGGGCCAGATCATTGGATATACCAAGAGTATTAAACAGGCCACATGAAGAAAGTTGGTGTCGTAGACAGGTGATAGCTCAATTGGAAAAGGATTATTAAAGAGTGGGTACAGAGAAAAAATACAGGAATTTAGTGAATAAAAAGCTCAAATATAAAATGTTACAAACATATAAGACAGAAAAGTTGATGTTAAGATCTAGACAGCAGTATTATGAGGTGGGGGAGAGAGTCCATGAAGTCTTTGTAATGGAAGATTTAAATCGTGTTTTTTTACTTTTGCAGCCTTTGCTTCTGCAAGGCTGAGAACCTGCTTGTTTTTTTAGAATCAGCAGACATAAGCTAAATTCCACCGAGGGGCCAGAGATGCAGTTATCTGACGAAAGGACATCTGTGTACCAAGAACATTTAATCTTCCTGCTTGTTTTAGTCACAGACTGTCAGAGGCCTAGCCTTGATGCAAAATAAACCATTGTGTTCAAAGTGATAAGCTGAAAATTACGTTATTCGATAGAAGCCTAGGTATGCTAGCTTGCTCGCTTATCTTTCTTACTGTGCTGGGAATAGGTGCTTGGGTAAGCAGTTTTTGGGTAATATAAGCCATGGTCCCACTGCTGAAGTTTGAGACTCTCCGAGAGGTGGCAACATCTCTCAGCAAGAAGAAGAACTTCTGGAGTCCAGCCAATGTCCCGGTTGGGGTAGGTGGAGAAGCTGCTACTGGCGCCCTGACAACCTACTACAAGTGTGCAGTCGTTGCCTCGCTTCGACAGTTGGGACCAGTCCAGGCATTGATAAGTATAATTGGGAAGGGCTTGCATATTGTAGTTTGAAATCAGCTTTTGAATTTGTAATAAACATTTGTACAAACTGAACTACTGTGTGTGTGTGTGTGTGTGTGTGTGTGTGTGTGTGTGTGTGTGTGTGTGTGTGTGTGTGTGTGTGTGTGTGTGTGTGTGTATTTTCTTTTGGTAGCTCAAACACTGTGACCAATCTAAAACGAACAAAATGAGAAGTATAAGTTTACCCAAGACAATCTTCTCCTGGCAGGTGAGAGTGGAAGAGGCCTCAAGAACAACCAATGTGATTCAAACAGGGGAAGACAAGATCTCCAATGAACTAAAAGAAATAAATGATACATTTGGAAGGTTTTATAAGGAATTGTATAAATCGGAGTCAAGGGGTGATCCCAACAAAATAGAGGATTTCTTGCTTTCATTGGATCTACCAAATTTGGATCAGGAAGAGTGACAGGAGCTGAATGCCCCTTTCTCCAAAGAGGAGATTGCAGGGACCCTGAGCTCTATGCAGGCTGGTAAATCACTGGGGGAGGATGGTTTCCCTGCTGAATTTTATAAAGACTTCAAAGATCTGCTAATCCCCCTCCTTATGAAGGTGATGGTCAGGCAGCAGAGATACATATGCTTTCAGAGTCTTTCACAACAGCAATCATCATGGTGATTCCCAAAAAAGCAGAGGCCCATTAAGCCCTGCCTTGTTTCGAGCCACTGCATTATTAAACACAGATTATAAAATCATTGCAAATGCATTGGCTAACAGGGTGGCAAAATATTTACCGAAACGAATGAATCCAGACCAAGCTGGATTTGTAGAAAGGAGGCAGTCACCAAACAATATAGCTGGACTGTTTAATATAGGATATCTGGCACAGTCGGGGGTGGATCTAGGAGTGGCTGTATCTCTGGATGCTGAGAAGGATTTTGACAGACCAGAGTGGGACTTTTTGTTCAAGGTACTGGAGAAGTTTGGATTGGGTCAAACATTTCTTAATTAGGTGAAGACAAAATATCTTAAACCCTCAAGCAAAAAATTTATTACAAATGGGCAGATGTTTCCATTGATTGGGTCCAGTAGGCAGGGCCATCCATTGACATCAGCGCTGTTCATTACTGGCAATTGAGCCGCTGGCAGAAACCAGTCGGTGGGATCCTGACATAAGGGGTTCAGGTGGAACACAAAATCAACCTCACGATTGATGTGTTACTATATTTGACAGACCCTATGGGGATGGGGGGGGGGTTTGTTGGCAGGGCTGAGGACCACACTGGAGGATTATGGGAAAGTTTTGGGGTATGAGGCAAATCTGGACAAAAGTGAGATGATTCCTTAGATGAATGGGGATTATAGACGATAACAAGAGGGAAGTTCAATTAAATGGCCGCAAGAAGGCATTAAATATCTAAGGTGAGAAGTGGACAAAGGTTGGTGCAAATTATACAAACTCAGTTATCTCCTGTTGCTCCAGAAGATTGAGGAGGCCCTTGCTAGATGGAGGACTCTGCCCATAACACTGGTGGGCAGAGTTAACTGTCAGAATGAAGGTGATGCCAAGGCTCCAGTATCTTTTTCAATCGTTGCCCATTTCATTGCCCCAGGGCTTCTTTAAGATGCTTGGTGAGATGGTCCCTGTGGAACGGTAAAGTGGCTAGAATCTCCATGGAAAATTTGACATGGGACGATAATTTGGTGGGTTTAAATTTACCTGTTTCTAAAAATATTACTGGGCAGCCCAGGAAAGATTTATCGCCTCACTATTTGGGGGGGGTGGGGGGGGGGCTCCTCTCCTGAGACCAAATAGTGAGAGATACAATAGGTGAAAAGAAAGCAGGAGAATATGTATACAAATGGGACACTAAATTAATTTCAAATAAAATAGAGAACCCCACACTAAAGCATGTACTTCAGATGTGGTAAAAAAAAATCTATTGATCCAGAATAGCTTAATACCCTTCACTCTGGGTAATAAAATCCTGGACAACTGGTGCCAGGAAGGTATCAGGTGTATCAAGGATTGTTACAAGTGAAGGGTGGGAGGAAACCAGAGCCCCCGGGGAAAACACACAGAGACACAGGGAGAATGTACAAACTTGTTACGGGCAGTGCAGGATTCGAATCCTGGTCCCGATCACTGGCACCAACCTAACTGCATGCCAGTCACTTCTCTTTCTTTAAACTATAAAGGGGAATGGTCATGGAAAATCTTTGTGTGCCTCATAGCAGACTGAAGGCAACTTAGTGTAATATCCCATTTATTTTATTATATGACAATAAATAGTATTTGATTTGATCCAATATTCTGTGTGTAGTCTGCCTGACACACCCAAGTTATTATTGCCCACTTTGTATTAAATCTTCCCTCATCAGAAGGTGATCTCTCACTGTTTATATTTACCCCACTTTTATTAGAACCAGAGAACATTACAGTACTGAAAATGGGCCATTCTTGTCTGTGCTGAACTGTTATTCTGCCCAGTCCCACTGACCTGCACCTATTCCGAATCCCTCCGTACCTCTCCCCTCCATGTAACTCGGGAGAAGTTGCGAAAGTTTCTATTTCCTCTGGTCATTTGCCAACAAATTGGGTGAACAGCTGCCTTCTTGTGGTAGAGCCAGTGGTTGGTTGCATCATGTGTCTACTTCCCCATCACCCTGGATGGCGTGTCTGTCCACGGTCTCAGGCACTGCCTGACTGAGACCACCCGCATATTGGAGGAGCACGGCCTCATCTTCTGTCTGGGCACCCTCCAACCTGGTGGCATTAATATTTACTTCGTTAAAACACCCCCGTCATCTTCCTCTATCTCTGTCACTCCATTCACTGTTCTCCTTTTACACAAACATGATAAATTCCTATCTTGTCCCTTATCATATTGTGATGGATTATGTTATATTTTATATTGTATGTAGATATGTTTTAAAAGGAGAGAAATTGTGGCAGGTTTTTTTTCGTGTAGGTCACATATAAACACTTCAAAACAGATCTCATTTGAGAGGAGTCACGTGATGGAGTAGTGGCCGCTAGGGGAACTCCAGCCCTCTCCAGAAAAGTTAAAAAAAAAAGATAGAGAAAAAGCAAAGGCACAAACTTAAAAACCAAAACAAAGTGAAAGTAAAAGTGTGGAGAAAATGGCAGCGAAGAAAGAAAAACCAAAAACAACGGGAAGAAAAGAAGAAGGAAAGACGTCGGAAGAAGAAGGTGAAAGCCTTACCTGTACGAAGAGGCCCGTCGCGGAGAGAGAAGCCCGCTCCCACAGGTCAGTGGAAGTCCCGAGCTCGGGACTACAAAAATGGCTCGCAGAGCCGAGTAAAAGTGCGCAACCACGCATGCGTTACTCCTCGCGCATGCGCGATGCGCATGAAAAAAACACACTGACGGGAGGGGGGAACAGCTGCGGAGTCGATCTCCACAGCTGAGAGAGACACCTGCAGCACAGCAGCAGGTGCAGAACACAGACAATAACGACAACAAGAAAGAAGAGGGTAAAAAGAAAACAAGGAAACAACAGATGGTCAACCCAGAGGAAGAAGAAGAAGAAGAACAGAAAGAAGTGGAAGAAGAAGAGAAAGGCAAGACAATGGATGTATCTTTTTTTAAAGAATATATGGAATCAGTGAAAGAATGGCAATTACAAGAATTTAATGAGATAAGAAGAATTAAGAATGCAGAAGAAAAAATGAATAAAATGGAAATGGCCATATTAGAGTTAGGAAAAAGAGTGGAAAATATGGAAAAGCGAGGAACATTTGTAGATATGGAAGTAGAAGACTTAAAAGAGAAATTAGAAGAATCTAATAAAAAAGCTAAAGTGGCACAGGAGCTGTTAGCTCAGAAGATAGATATAATAGAAGAAATAATATAAAGATAGTGGGCCTTAAGGAAGATGAAGAAGGCAAGAATATGAGAGAATTTATAAAAGATTGGATCCCCAGGGTCCTGGGAAGACCAGAATTACAGGAAGAAATGGAAATAGAGAGGGCACATAGAACTTTAGCCCCGAAACCACAACCGCAGCAAAAACAAGATCCATTTTAGTAAAATTCTTAAGATATACAACAAGAGAAAATATATTGGAGAAAGCAATGAAGAAAATAAGAGAGGACAAAAAGCCACTGGAATATAAAGGTCAAAAAAATTTTTTCTATCCAGACATAAGTTTTGAACTCCTGAAGAAGAGGAAGGAGTTCAATACAGCGAAAACGATCTTATGGAAAAAAGGATATAAGTTTATGTTAAGGTACTCAGCGGTACTTAAAATAGTTATTCCAGTGCAACAAAACAGACTATTCTCGGATCCAGAAGAAGCAAGGAAATTTGCAGAACAACTACAAAACAAGCAGAGAGATGAAGACATGTAATAAGAGTAAAAATGACCACGATCTATATGTATGTGTGTAAAGGGGTATATGTGTGTGTATATATATATATATATATATATATATATATATATAGTGTACACAAACAGCCACAAACGAGCCTGCAGCTGACGTGGACATTTACCCCCTCCATAAATCTTCGTCTGCGAAGCCAAGCCAAAGAAAAAACATGAATGTATCCGTATTTAGAGGAAAATATATAGAGTATAGACAAGAATTAATAAGGGAGGGAAATGGAATAGAGGGAATAAGGAGGGAATTTAAAAGAGTGACCTTTGTTACATATGAAAATTGAAATCTTTTCTGGGGGGGGCTGGGTGGGGAGGAGTTACAGTCACTGCAAAATCAGCTGACGTTTGCGAGTGAATTCGCAAATCCAAATGGAGAGGGGAGATGTGGTTGTCCGACAAGGGATAAAGGACAACTCGGGAGGGGAGAATGGGGTTAAAGAAGTTTTAAATAGGAGAATAAGCAAAATTTTTGATGTTTTAGAAATGTTGTCTTATAAAGTGTTCAAAACAAGAAAGCAGAAATGGATAAGAAGGAAAGGTGATGATGGAGAAATGGAAAGGGAAGATAAACAAAGTATAAAATGGCTACACTGAACTATATGACTTTAAATATTAACGGAATACATAACCAAATTAAAAGGAAGAAACTGCTAAATTTACTGAAAAAAGAAAAAAATGATATAGCATTTGTGCAAGAAACACATTTAACTGAATTGGAGCACAAGAAATTAAAGAGAGATTGGGTAGGACACGTAACAGCATCGTCGTATAATTCAAAAGCAAGAGTAGTAGCTATATTAATTAGTAAAAATGTGCCAATTAAAATAGAAGAGGAAATAATAGATCCAGCAGGGAGATATGTAATGATAAAATGTCAGATATATTCGGAGTTTTGGAATCTACTCAATGTATATTCACCTAACGAAGAAGATCAAAAATTTATGCAAGATATTTTTTTGAAGATAGCAGATACGCAAGGGAACATATTAATAGGAGGGGATTTCAACCTGAATTTGGATTCAAATATGGACCAAACTGGGAAAAAAATTAACAGAAAGAACAAAGTAACCAAATTTATAATTAAATCGATGGAAGAAATGCAACTTTTGTATATATGGTGGAAACAACACCCAAATGAAAAGGAATATTCATATTACTCGGGTAGACATAAAACATACTCAAGAATAGACCTATTTTTGTTATCAGCTCGTATGCAAGATAGAGTAAGAAAAACAGAATATAAAGCTAGAATATTATCAGACCATTCACCCTTAATATTGACAATAAAGTTAGAGGACATCCCTCCAAGAATGTATAGATGGAGATTAAACCCCATGTTACTTAAAAGGCAGGATTTTAGAGAATTTATTGAAAAACAAATAAAAATGTATTTTGAAATAAATACGGAATCAGTGAAAGATAAGTTCATACTATGGGATGCAATGAAAACATTCATTAGAGGGCAAATAATAAGTTATGTAACCAAGATGAAGAAGGACTATAATCAGGAAACAGCAGTTGGAAAGGGAAATAGTAAATATAGAAAAAGAATTAGCAATGAAGGAAGATACAACTAAAAGAAGAGAATTGGCATATAAAAAAATAAAATATGAAACACTACAAACATATAAGGTGGAGAAGAATATAATGAAGACAAAACAGAAATATTATGAACTAGGGGGAAAAAACGCACAAAATTCTAGCATGGCAGCTTAAGACAGAACAAGCTAAGAAAATGGTATTGGCATCAAGGAAAAAAGACAAACAAATCACATATAATCCAAAGGAGATCAAGGAAAACTTTAGAGAATTCTATGAACAATCATACCAAACTGAAAACGAAGGGAAAGAAGGGAAAATTGATGAATTTCTAACTAAAAAATTGAACTACCAAAATTACAAATAGAGGAACAAAATAAATTAACAGAACCATTTGAAATAGTAGAAATACAAGAGATAATAAAAAAATTACCAAATAATAAAACACCAGGAGAGGATGGATTCTCAATAGAATTCTATAAAACATTTAAAGATTTATTAATTCCTCCCCTCCTGGAAGTAATCAACCAGATTGATAAAACACAAAGCTTACCAGATTCATGTAAAACATCAATAATTGCAGTAATACTAAAGCAAGGGAAAGATCCACTCGCACCAGCGTCATATAGACCAATATCATTACTTAACACAGATTATAAGATAATAGCTAAACTATTAGCAAACAGATTAGCAGAGTATGTACCAAAAATGGTAAATCTAGACCAAACTGGATTTATTAAAAGATGCACAACAGACAATATTTGTAAATTTATTAACTTAATTCATGCAGTAGAAGGGAGTAAAGCGCCAACAGTAGCAGTTGCTTTAGACGCAGAGAAGGCCTTTGACAGAGTAGAATGGAATTATTTATTCAAAGTATTGCAAAAATTCAGTTTACCAGAGAAGTATATTAATTGGATTAAAGCATTATATAAGGGGCCATTGGCGAAAGGGACAGTAAATGGATATATATCAAAGCAATTTAATTTAAGCAGGTCAACACGGCAGGGACGCCCACTATCACCCTTATTGTTTGCGTTAGCTATAGATCCACTAGCAGAATTGATAAGAACAGAAAATAATATAAAAGGGATAAAAATAAAAGACAAAGAATATAAAATCAGTTTATTTGTGGATGATGTTATAGTATACTTAACAGAACCAGAACTATCAATAAAAGAATTATATAAGAAATTGAAGGAATATGGAGAAGTGTCAGGTTACAAGATTAACGTAAATAAAAGTGAAGCAATGCCAATGAATAATGCGGATTTCTCAAAATTTAAGAAGGAATCACCATTCAGATGGCAAATGCAAGCAATAAGATACCTAGGTATACAAATAAATAAAAATCTCGGCCAACTATATAAACTCAATTATTATCCACTAATGAAAAAATTACAGGACGATTTAGAGCATTGGAAAGATTTACCATTAACACTAATAGGAAGGATAAACTGTATTAAAATGAACATTTTCCCAAGGATATTTCAGGCATTGCCAATACACTTGACAGAGAAATTCTTCAAGGAGTTAAAGAAAATAATAAGGAAATTTTTATGGAAAGGGGGGAAACCGAGGATAGCACTAGATAAATTAACAGAATGGTATAAACAAGGAGGTTTACAACTGCCAAACTTAAAAAATTATTATAGAGCCGCACAATTAAGATACCTATCAGATTTTTATCAAACAAGGGAAAAGCCAGATTGGACTAGATTAGAATTAGATAAAATAGGGGAAAAGATACCTGAACACATATTATATAAATGGGATGAAAAATTGGTATAACATAGAAGTTCTCCAGTATTACATCATCTACTTAATATTTGGAAAAAGATTCATGTAGAAAGGAATAAAACAAATTATCAATTACCAAAACTAATATTGACGCAAAATAAGTTACTCCCTTTTACAATAGATAACCTTTCCTTTAGAGAATGGGGGAAAAAAAGGGATCAAAAGAATAGAAAATTGTTTTTCAGGAAATAGATTATTATCCTTTGAACAAATGAAAGATAAATACAATATAACTCAAGATACAGTGCTGGCATATTACCAATTGAGATCTTACTTGAAGGACAAATTAGGAAGCAGTCTGAGGTTACCAGAGGGAAGTAACTTTGAATATGTGATTAGAGATACAATGATAATCAAAAGATTTATAACAAATATGTATATTAAACTGCAAGAAAAGGAGAATGAAGAAACAAATGGTAAAACTAAACAAAAATGGGAACAAGATTTAAATATAAAGATAAAAAAGGAAACATGGGAGAAGTTATGTTCTGGAACGATGAGAAATACAATAAATACGAGGTTACGTATGATACAATATAAATGGATACACAGGCTATACATTACACCTCAAAAGTTAAATAAATGGGACCCAACAGTATCTGATAGATGTTTTCGATGTAAAAAAGAAATGGGAACAACAATTCATGCAATCTGGACATGTGAGAAAGTAGAAAAATTTTGGGAAGATCTAAACCAAATATTAAATAAAATTACAGAAAACAATATACCAAAGAATCCAGAGATCTTCCTCCTAAGTAACATAAAAAACAAAGAACTTGGACGATTTGGATGGTGCACAAAAAAGATTTGTTAAGATAGCTCTAGCCATAGCAAAAAAATGTATTATATCAACCTGGAAATTGGAAGATAATTTGAAAATACAACAATGGTATATAGAAATGAATAAATGTATTCCATTATAAAAAATAACATATAGTTTAAGAAATAATATTGAAATATTTGAACAAATATGGGAGCCTTACATGAAACACAATAGCGAAAACCTACCAGGGACATTCACTACCTAAATTAATGAAAGGAGAAGGAAATGAAAAGAATTGACTCACTGGAATTTCTTGTTTATTTTTATTGAATGACAACATTGTTTGACTGGTTTAATGTATCCTAGATTTTGTACTTTAAATGGACATGGGTGGGGGGGGGAGGTAGGGAGGGTGGGATGGGAGGAGTGGGGGGGGGGGAGAAAATGGCACTGTATATATTTGAAAAGGAAAAAGTATGTATCATGGTTAATGTGGTTTATGGTGTGAAAAATAAAAAATTAAAAAAAAACAGATCTCATTTAAAATGCCAGAGCTCTGCTTTAGCCAGACAGTCCAGACTCTGGGTGCCTTTGCACAAACTTTGAAGAATACCTATAAGGACTTCACAAGTAGGTGTTAATTGGACATGCTGTGGAGCAATGGATTATTGTTTTGGAAAGCAACAGATGAACAAACTCAGAAGATTAAGTCCGGAGCCGCAGTCTGTCTGAGTGCAATTGGCTGTTCTAGGAGGGTTGTGGGTTTTTTCCCTGTGTGTGTGAGAGAGGGAGAGACTTCAGTTCTACAGTTCGGCAGCAGCAGCTGGGACTGGAACAGGACAAGCTGGCAAGCTTGTGGAAAAACCCCATTTTGAAGACTGGTTGTGAATTCTTAGATCAGCCTGGTCAAATCCCTTGTGGTCTATACAAGAGGAGATGGCTAGCTGTATAATGTTTCACTTGAAATAAAGGAAACAGAAAAGGAACTCTGTGGTGACCTGAAAGAAAGAAGCTATCATCTGGAAAACCCTGAAGGAGCAAGTTTCTTCGGCAAGACACTGAAGTGGCTGATCGGAAAGAATCAGTTGTGGGTATCCAATGAGCAACAATTGAAAACCAAATAGAACCTTCCTGAGTGGTAACCATTTACCTTTCAAGCACCAAAGCCTGGTGAAATTCATAAATGTTAAATTCTGTGCACAGTATAAGAATTGCCTGAACTTGGAGGAGTGAGAAGTGAGATTGGATTTTTCTGAACTTACGCATACATTACATACACGTGCACTTAGAATTAGAAGAGGGTTAAGTTAGATTAGTTAAATAGTGATTCTGTTTTCATGTTTAAAGATAATTAACTTTTGTTTAAGTAACCATTTGTCTTGGTGAATTTCTGTTGCTCTGGGCCCGTAATAGTATCGAATCAACATCCTTTGTTGGTCTGGGTTCCTCCCCCCAGCCCAGCATTGCCTGATTTCTGAGATTTCCTGCTTCTGGCTTATTCCTTGAAGAAGGGCTCAGGTCTGAAATGTTGGCGACATATCTTTGTGTCCTATGGATGCTGAGAAGGCCGGCTGAGTTCCTTCAGCATTTTGGTGTGTTTTTTTGCTACAATCACAGTGTCTGCAGCCTGTCGAATTTCTTGCAGTTCCATACCATCCTGACTGTTGTCAATGTTGTCGATAAATACTGTCACAGGAAGGATTGTTGTTGTACACGTGCCAAACCTGCTGAGATTCAATGGCAGTGACAGTAGGTCTGCAGGAGATTCTAAAGCACTGTGTTCCAATTATTTCCCAACTACTTTGGACATCATATTATAGCTGCACAAGACATTGTTCAGACCACAGCCAGAATACTGCGTGCAGTCCTGATCACTGTGCAGAAGATGGAATGTGAAAGGCAGAAAGGTTTTACAAGGATGTTGTCGAGACCAAGAGTGGCGGAGGCTGAGGAGTGATCCATTCACGAAGAGCATGGATGTCATGGATGATCACAGTCTTTTGCAGTGTTGAAGATGAGAGGGCATTAGCGTGATTCAAAATTTTTCAAAATGCAGCACGGTAACAGGCCCTTTTGGCCCACGAGCCCATGGCGCCCAATTAGCGGACACCCCTGGTACATTTTTAACATTGGGAAGAAACTGGAGCCTCCGGGAAAATCCCATGCAGACACCCGGAGAACGTACAACCTCCTTGCAGACAGTGTGGGATTCGTTCCTCAGTCCTGATCGGTGGCACTTTAACGGCGTGGCGCCAAATGTGCTGCCCCCTTGGTTGAGAGATGAAAGATTGTAAGGGGATCTGAGAGGGGCATTTTTGACATGATCTGCAATTAATTAGGTGCAATTAGAGTTCTCCATTCATGGGTGAGAAGGGGTTCCAAGATGCTGGGATGGGGCGGGCTTGGGAGAGTAGAGATGCAGTGCTTCTCCTAAGGGGTTCAACCGCCCGGTCCTCATGCCGGTGGCTTCTGACAGATTTTGAACAGCCTGTTAAAGGAGTGAAGAGGAGTTTATTTTAAAATCCTGCTGCTGTGGGGTCTGTGCCCAAGATGGCAGCGCCTCTGGTCGGCAGCGGCCACCAGAAGCAGAGAGAGAACACCCCCCCACCCCCTCAGGTTTGAGAAGCAGAGGGGACGACCCTACAGGCGACTGAC
Source organism: Narcine bancroftii (assembly GCF_036971445.1). Taxonomy (NCBI): domain Eukaryota; kingdom Metazoa; phylum Chordata; class Chondrichthyes; order Torpediniformes; family Narcinidae; genus Narcine; species Narcine bancroftii. Next base: position 202,743,769 of record NC_091472.1, read on the forward strand.
CCAGCAAGGCACCCAGCGGCTGAGCATCGCACGTGGGCGGCTTGCAGTCAGGGGACCCGCATGGGATGCTGAAGAGCAAGGGATTCGAGAGGGTTCTGAGGGCAAGAAGGGGTCCTAGTGGGGCCCGGGGCACCGGTCATGTATGGATCTGTAGCTCAGGTTTCCGACCAAACAGCAGAGCGTGTGGCCACAGGAGTACTGGGGGAAAATCCACGGGCACTCAGTGGCTCTGAAGGGATTTTCTTTTGCTTCTCTTTCAGTAAAAGTGACTCTAATGTCTGCTCTTTATATGCCTTCCGCCAGACTAAATGCAATTTTGTGTAATATTACTTGGAAATAAATGAATCATGAAAATGTATGTAAATGGGATGAGCAGAAGAGGCATGTTATTATTTTGGACGCGTTGGGCTAAAGAACCTGCTGCATAATGAACATGTTGGTGATCCATCGTTTTCAGATTCCTCGTCGGGCGTGTTCTTAGTGAGAATTAGAAGCAAGTTTGTCACGTAGAGATTTGTTTTAAAGAATCTGATTGTGGGGCAGGAAGGGAAGGGCTGGAAAACATTTAGACAGGCTGCTTTAGAGGGAACCGCAGGGCAGGGAAGGGCTGAATGTCAAGGCTGTAACCAGCTGGCTGAGACACTGGGAAACTTTGGCGAGGGTGAGAGCCAGGAAGCCCACTTGAAGAGCGGGGGTGGGGGGGGAAGAAAAGGGTTAAAGGCCAGGAAACAGGAGGGAGAGGCCACACTGGAAATGGGCGAAGGGGCAGGCAGAGCCAGAATCAGACTTTATTGTCATGAACAAGTCGTGAAATTCGTTGTTTTGCGGCAGCGACACAGGACAAACATTCATATAAACCAACTTACAACAATAATTAAAAATAGTGCATGAAAAGCCAAAGTCAGGCAGTGTCTTTGGTTCATTGATTATTCAGGGATCTGATAGCAGAGGTGAAGAAGCTGTCCTTGTGCCGCTGAGTGCTCGTCTTCAGGCTCCTGTACCTTTACCCCAATGGTAGCAGAATGAAGAGGACATGGCCTGGGTGGTGGGGGTCCTTGAGTCTGTTTTAAGACATGTAGACATCCTTGACCAAGTGAGGTCTGGTGTCCATGGTATCGCAGGCCGACTTAACAATCCTCTAATGCAACAACTTACTATCGATTCAAACCAGAAAATAATATTTTTTAAAAACTGATTGTGAAAAGGCCATAATTGCATAAAATAAAATCTGGCTTAGCCTCGAATTTTTCCCCTCTGGAGGAAGGGACCGAATAGAAGATATCACTGAGACTTTATTAAAACAGCTGTTAACAATGGCACAGTTGCACTATGCCAGTCTAGCAGCAAGCATTAAATATTTTAATGTATTAACTAGATTTTTCTGCTATTGACCGCAATCAGCAATTGAAAGTATAATTGCCGCAGTTGGAACGAAGCCTTGGGTCAGTCATTTTTGCAGGACCTCCTTTTACTGTTAAAGTAGACGTAATTCAATTGGAAGGGAAATATTGATGCAGCAAGTTACCACAATGAACTTCAGCAGAAATGAGAACAACAAGGAGGGAAGTTGATCAAAAGGAAATTTGTCCCAATGCAAAGTTTGTCATTGTATTACAAGAAGAAATGTAAATTTACATTCACCTTGAATCTGTTCATTTTAATTTTTTTTAACCCACAGATAATTCATTGAGTTACAGGGAAAGGTGAAACAGGTTAGGACTTTATTTGCTGGAGGGTAGAAGAATGAGGGGAGATTTGATTGAAGTACTTAAAATTTTGGGGGAGATCGACAGAGTAAATGTAGGTCGGCTTTTTCCACTGAGATACAAACCGCAGGACGTGGGTTAAGGGTAAAAGGGGAAAAGATTAAGCGGAACTTCTTCACACAGAGAGTGTGGAATGAGCTACCAGCTGGTGAATGCGGGCTCAATTTTAACATTCAAGAGAAATTTGGATGGGGAGTGGGATGGAGGGCCATGGACTGGGTGCAGGTCAGTGGGACTAGGCAGAAAAATGGTTTGGCACCGACTAGAAGGGCCAAAGGGGCCTGTTTCTGTGCTGTAATGTTCTGTGGTTCTAACACAGTGGTTCTCAACTTTTTTCTTTCCAATCACATCCCACTTTAAGTAATCCCTCTGCCATCGGTGCTCTGCGATTAGTAAGGGATTACTTAAAGTAGGATGTGGGTGGGAAGGGAAGGTTGAAACCCACTGTTTTAATCGTCCCTAATTGACTTGTTATGTGCACGGTTTCATAACTCCAAAGGAAATGAGCCAAAGACAATTTTTCACAAGCAAAATATTTCAGTAACAATTGGATCTAGAGCAGTGGTTCTCAACCTTCCCTTCCCACTCACATCCCATGTTAAGCAACCCATTACTAATCACAGAGCACTGATGGCAGAGGGATTACTTACAGTGGGGTGTGAGTGGGAAAGAAAGGTTGAGAACCACTGTCTAACGCTTTTAATCTGAGGAGGAGCAGTGGAATGTGCTGCCCTGGATGGCCCTGCGCTGGTTTAATGACGCGTTTCATGCCAGCTGAGTGAGCAGGTTCTGACTGCTGACAGTGTGGGGACAGGGTGTCTGAGCCCGGAACCATCTGCCTACCGTGCCATTGTCTTCCTGTCAGCTTGCATGTCCTTCATCGCTCGCTCAGGGGGGCTTTCTTTATCTGCTTTGTACTAACACAGTCAACTCACTCAGCAACGTGACAACCTGCTCCTGCCAACATGGCACTGAATAATGCTGCCAGCCCCCAACTCAGTGTCAGATTAATGTCAATCCCCCTCCCACCCCGATCTACTTGGACACAAATGAAACTGTGGGCATCGGTGGAGCTTGTTGGTGTTTGCAAGCTGTGAGGTGAGTGGGGTCCAAAGCTAAAATTGGAATCTACCCCCCCCCCCCCCCGCCCCAAGATGTATGACCCACTGATTGTATTGGTTTGTTGAGCATAATAAGCAGAATTCTACTTTGGAGCATTTTCTTGGAATCTCACCTGCTAGGACCATAATCCATGATCTGGTCCATCGTCTTGACAAGAGAAAACCTGACAGTGATTTCCATCCCTTGGACCTGTTCACAACATGGTGCTGCATATAATTCCAATTTGGAGTAAAGCATGAAAGTCTGCAGATGCAGTGATTGAAGTAAAAGCATAATGCTGGTGGGGGTGTGGGCTGTGGAGGGGCATGTGGTCTCTCCGTCTGGAACCTGGTGGGAATGTGGACTGTGGAAGGTCATGTGGTCTCTCTGTCTGGAACCCAGTGGGAGTGGGCACTGTGGAGGGGCATGTGGTCTCTCTGCCTGGAACCTGGTGGGGCTGTGGACTGTGGAGGGTCACATGATCTCTCTGTCTGGATCCAGGTGGGAATGTGGACTGTGGAGGGTCAGGTGATCTCTCCATCTGAAACCTGGTGGGAACATGGATTATGAAGGGTCATGTGACTGGTTCTGGAATCAGTTGGAAATGTGGATGGTTACATGACCTCTGCACCTGAAACCTGTTGGGAATGTGGATTGTGGAGGGGCACATTCTCTCTCCATCTGGAACCTGATCGAAGTCACCTCAACTGCCAATCGAGGTCGAGCCTTACCCACAGGTCAGCACACATCTGGTCATTGGCCCCTTGTCGATCCCTGGACCGGATCCTTCATCTGATGACACTATAAAGCCCACTGCGAGTGAGCCATCTTCCTCTTCCTCTTCCTGGATGAACCTGAACTCCACTCCAGCTTGGGAACTGTGGGCAACACTGGTGGTTTGTTGGTAAGGTGTGTGCAGACAAAAGGTTGAGAGCTGTAGTATTGTCTGCTTGGTGTCCCAAGTTTAGTTAGATAAGAACCATGGGTATTGGATGTTGATTGTAAAGCCTTCTTCCCGCAAGTTGTTGTATCATTTAATCTGGCGAGAGTGTGTCTTTTACTGCTGTTACAATATTGTGCAAGTAAAACACTACTGTTCAATCAGCTGCATTCAGACTTGCTTCCCTTGGGACCTTTTAAATCAGTTTCACACACACACAACAGCTGGAGGAACTCAGCAGGTCACACAGCAGACTTCATAAAACAAAGATGAAGATACATAACCAGCGAGGCTGTGGAAGCAAGTCTGGTGAGTACATGGTCTTCGGTGGAGACAAGTCGCGAGGAAGGAAAGATTCCCAGTTGTCAAATCGCTGCACTGCTTTATGATGGATAAACAGTTCTTCATCTAATTTCCACCAACAATTTTGAAAGTTGTTTCAAGAAGTAAAACAACGATATTTTCTTCCTCACGTGGAGCTTGAATTTTACAACCATCTTCCATTCTTTAAATCTTCATCCAACTGCAATCAGGGTTTTATCCTTAGATGCACAGGCTGATATTCAGCAGAGTTTCACCGTAAAATTTTAAAATATTTTAATTGTAGTCATGCAGTGTAGTAACAGGCCCTTTTGGTTTATGAGCCTGTGCCACCCTATTACGAGCCCAGAGGACCCCAAAACCCAGTAGCAATAGTTATTCACCAAGACAAATGGTTACTTAAAGTTGCTTTTAATTATCTTTAAACATGAAAATATGATCACACTTTAACTTATCACTATTGACTTACTTAACCCCCTTTTAATTCTCAGCGCACATGTATGTAATGTGTGTGTAAGTTCAGAAAAGTTCTTTGGTTCACAGTCCAATCTCACTTCTCATTCCGTTGCAGGCAATTCCTATACTGTGCACAGAATTTAACATTGATGAAGTTCACCAGGCTTTGGTGCTTGAAAGGTGTATGGAATTATTGCTCAGGAAGGTTCATGTTGGTTTTCAGAGAGAGATTTGTTATACATTTACTTCCATCAGCCACTTCAGTGTCTTGCTGAAGAAACTTGCCCTGTCAGGGTTCTCCAGATGATAACCTCTTTCTTTCAGATCACCACGGAGTTGCTTTTCATTTCCTTTATTCCAAGTGAAACATTAGACAGCCAGTCCTCTCCTTTTGTATGAACCACAAGGCCTTGGACCAGGCTGAATTAAGAACTCACAAACCGTCTTCCATATAGGGTTTTCCACAAGCTTGCCAGCTTGTCCTTTTCCAGTCCCAGCTGCTATTGCTGGCTGTAACAATGTAGAACTGATCTCTCTCTCTCTCTCTCTCTCTCTCTCTCTCTCTCTCTCTCTCTCTCTCTCTCTCTCTCTCTGTCTCTCTCTCTGAAAAAGCTTGTTTAACTCTCTCTGCTTGCAAAACCACATGACCCTCTTAGAACAGCTCCAGATAGTCTGCGGCTCTGACAAGCTCTTTCACCTGTTGCATTTTTGTAAACAACAATCCATTAGTGAAGTCTCTTGGGAACTCTCCAAAGCTTTTGCAAAGGCTGTGAGGCCCTGACATGTCAAGCATGAGCAGAGCTCCAGTATTTTAAATAAGATCTGTTTTAAAATGTTTAGATGTGACCGACACGAAAAAACTTGTCCCAATTTATCTCCCAAAAACATATCTATGTACTTTGTCACAACCCCATTAACCTCCAACCCTGGTATGTTTTGAAGGGTGGGAGGAAATTGGAGCCCCTGGAGAAAACCCACGCAGACACAGTGAGAAGGTACAAACTCATGACAGCTCAGGATTTGAACCCTGGTCCCAATCGTTGGTGCTGTAAAAGCATGGCACCACTACACTAAATGTGTCACCCCTTTATGGCCATGTCATTCATTGTGCAAGGTGTGGCCTAATGATGTTTACTGAGTAACAGCTCTGGACACTTGCTGATACAGACATTGGATTTCACAATTCCTCCACATCCATTGTATTTGTTCCAAATGTGGAATTCTATCCATCTGGAATGGGTCATCCTGACCTTAAGCACTGAGTGCCAAGGCAGATGATACCAAGTGTGCCATCTGGCTTTTGCACCACCCTATCTACTACACATGTCACCACTTTCAGAGAACTATGTATTGTATTCCTGAGGCTGTATCTGCAGGAGTGATACATTTTAAAGGTGCTCCCTCAGTGGCCTTCTCTCCATTGGAGAGACTGGGCGCAGACTGGGAGATCACTGGACACATTCACTCTGTCCGCACTGGTGACAGGGATCTCCCAGAGGCCAACCATTTCAGTTCTGCATCCCACTCCCACGCTTGCCTGTCTGTCCACGGCCTCGTGTACTGTCCCACCAAGTCCACCCGTCAGGAGGTAGCTCTGTGAATGGAGAGGGGAGGGGGGGAGAGAGCTGAAGGAGGAAAGAAGATGGGGGAAGGGAGGGGGAAAGGAGAGCAGGTTAGGAGAAACCGGAGAAGTCGATGTTAATGCCATCGGACTGGAGAGTGGCAGACTGAAAACCAAGTGGTGCTCCTCCATTTTCTGGATGGTCTTGGTGGGATAGAACATGAGGCCATGAGCAGACATGTGAGTGTAAGAGTGAGACACAGATCCGAAATGGTTGGCTCCTGGGAGGTCCATGTCACTGGTGCCGACTGAGCGAAGGTGTTCAGCGAAGCAATCTCCCAGTCTGCGCCCAGTCTCTCCAATGTAGAGAAGGCCACAGAGAGAGAATTGGATGCAGTAAATCAGTCCTGCGGGTGCACAAGTGAAGTGTTGCTTCACTTGGAGGGACTGTTTGGGACCCTAAAGTGTGTTGAGAGCACGTGTAGCACCTCCTGTGGCCACAGGGGGAAGGGAGGGGGAGGACAATTGGTGGTGAGGGATAAGTGAAAATATGAGTGAAAAATGGGTGAAAATATTCCCATGCTAGGATTTGGAAACTTCTGTTAAATATCAGTGAGTTATAGAACAGAAAGAGGCCATTTGGCCCATCATTTCTGCCCATCCCAGTTTTAATTTAGACATGCAGTATGATAACAGACCATTTCAGCTCACGAGTCCGTGCCACCCAATTAACTTATACCCCTGGTACATACTCATGGGCTGAAATGGCCTGTTATGTGCTGTATGTCTAAATTAAAAGGTTGGCATCCCCTGCCAGTTCATGGCCAATCGTATCAATTCCAACCTGGCTCCTAGTCTTGAAAATCTCTCCTCACCATGTCGTTATCTGTTTCCTGTAAAAACACAAAGCTGGAGAAAGTCAGCAGGTCAAAGAGTGTCCTTTATTTATTAAAGATAAAGATACATAACTGACGTTTCAGGATTGAGCCCTGTTGACAGGTGCCTGAACAAAAGGGTAAGGGGGACAGGTGGTGGCAAAGGCAGGAGGTAGAGGAGAAGGGAGGGGGCACAGCAGCGAGCAGGGGGAGGGGGGATTGCTGGGTGGCTAGCGAGGGAAGGGGATGAATAGAGAGGGAAGGGGTGAATTGAGAGGGAAGGGGGCAGCTGGAAGGGGAAGGGGTGATAGAGATGGAAGGAGATGGATAGAGGGGGAAGGGAAGGGAAGGGGGGGTGGGAAAGGAGATCAGGTTGGCAGAAACCGGAGAAATCAATTTTAATGCTGGAGAGTGGCCAGATGGAAAATCATGTTTTATTTTTACATTTTCCTTCAACTGCAGTATCTGCAGACTTTTGTGTTTTACTTTTACTTCCTGCTTTAGTTACGTTTCCTGTTGTGAAAGCTACAATGGAACGGTCCTGCCAGAATGCTTGCAGGCAGTGCCTTCCCGATTCCAACCACATCGTGTGCAGAAACATTCTTCTGGTTGATGTTACACCTGTGTTCTCTGTTCCTTGACAATAGCCACTCCATATCTATTTTATAATCCGTTTGGTGCTTGTATCCATCATGTGTTGAAGCCATATTTAATAGTAGTTCATTTAGATTTAAAATGTTAATTTTTTTAAATGTAAATTTAGACATACAATATGGTAATAGGCCCTTTTTGGTCCATGAGCCTCTGTGGGCCAATATTAACCTACGCCTCCTGGTACGTTTCAAATGGTGGGAGGAAAGCAGAGCCCCTGGGGAAAACCCACTCAGACACAGCGAGAACATGCAGACTCCTTACAGACAGCGCGGGATTCAAACCCCAGTCCCGATCTCTGGCGCTGTGGCAGCGTTACGTTAACCTATGCTAACTGTGCCACCCTGTGTATTGGGTGAACAATTGCAGGGATTATGGAGAAAGAGGACTTTAGACTTGCCTTGGCTTTCTGAGCAAGTTGAAGTGCAGACCAATGAGTCCATGATGCAGTTTGAATAGCCGCATTTGAATAGCTGCAATAGCTGAATAGTCTGATCAATGGAATGTACTGAGCTGGATAGTGGTCATGTAGAGAAAGGCTGTGAAGGTGGAAGGTGCAGAGTGAGATGCTGATGGTATTCAATGAAAGACTTGGGGGAGGGGGGTGGCTGCAGCAGTCACTATTAGTCATAAGACATCAGAGTGTTCCTATCCCCATAGATAATAAGAAAATAAACGTGGGCATCTGCAGTGTAGGGGTCATCTTACCACAGATGTAGAACACAGAACTATGCTGTCCACGATGCCCGTGCCAAACATGATACCCAAATTGAACTAAAATTCTGCTGCTTGATACATATCCCTCTATTCCCTGCATAGAAGCCTCTTAAATGTTACCATTATAAATGCAACTATCCATTAGTAGCTTCTGAAACGATATTACAGCTTCACTGACCTGTGCTGCACAGGAGGAAGACCAGTGTAAGTTTCAGCAGTAAAAGCGACAGAGAGGAAATGAAAAAGAGAGAGGAAATGGACATTACAATTAGGGTAGTGTGACACTGTTACAGTGCCAGCCATCGGGACCAGGGTTTGAATCCCATGCTGTCTGTAAGGAGTTTGTACGTTCTCCCTGTGTCTGCATGGATTTTCCCCATGTCCTCTGGTTTCCTCCCACTGTTCGATAGGTACTGGGGGAGGGGGGGTGTTGTAGGTTAATGGAGTGTAAATTGGGCGGCACGGGCTCGTGGGCTGAAATGGACTGTTACCATGCTGGATGTATGTTTAAGAGAGTTTATGAAAGGATTTTTGAAAATATGAATGGAAATCCAAAGCTTTTCTGTCAAATGTATAGATCATGAAAAGGTGTAACCTGGACAAAGATCCAAAGGGTATTGTTTGCAAATGTCTTCACTAGGGTGAAGAGTGTTTGCAATAGTTGAAAACCTACTGCATTCCTGACTCCCAGCATTTTCAATCCTAACCCCAGCCACACAGCCCTCCCTCACTCTGTAATTCACCGCCAATCTCGTGATCACACAGATCCATTGGGTGTAAGTTAGCAGAGATTGAAGACATGGTGTGTGAGGACCAATTATACAACCTAACCTCTTGTTGTGAATCGTTAGTGGTGACAAAAGTTGCAATTGAATTAATTCAACACGAGCAATCATTTTCGTCATCACAATGGAACTGTGATGACTGCTGCCGGCTGGACAGGCCTCCTGAAACCGATCCTACCCATAGTCCTTTGCATGCTCCCCATTTCACTTTGCCTTGATCAATGAGGTTGACAGCTGTTCCAGTTAATAAAAGCCATAGTTTCCCAACTTCCGTCTTTTGTACATCAGTTATCCATTCCAAAAATCAAAATGGAATACAGAATAAGGAAGAGGAAGATTTCTATTGCATGCTGTAGACATAAAGCTGGGGGAAAAAAGGCTTTACTTTTGAATGAGCCAGTGTCCTGTTAAACATTTTAACCCCAAAACAAAATAAGGAAATTCCACTGAGACACAATCCTGAACAAATGAGACAGTCAATAAGTCAGACTGCATCTGTGGAGAAAAACGGTCAGACAATGTTTGGGATTGGGAGGCTGTCTCGAAACCCAGGTGAGAAGATAATCGAATACTGGACAGGGTGAGGGGGGCGGAGGGGAGGAGGGGTGGAGAGTGAAAATTGAGTAGCAGGGTGGGCTGGGAGAATGGAAAATTGTGAAGCACCTAAAGACAGATGGAATCAGTCTCCCCAATTCCAAGATCACTTTCACATCTGCCTTAATACGAAGAAATAAATTTGAGAACAAACGCTCTTTTTAAACAATTGGACCAAAGAGTAGAGCAACTAATTCCAGCTACAGCAATTTTAGAGGTGTGCTTTAAATAGTCGAGAATAAATGATGTCAGATTATTAGTTTTAGAGAGAGTGATAGTTTTAAATAAGTCAAATCCACTTGAGCTGACCCATTTAAAGATATTTTCCATTTATGTACTTTGATCCAAAATCAGGTATTTTCCATATTGCATGTAAAAGTGGATTCTCTCCCCCCCCCCCCCCACTTATTTTTGGCCCAGGCTGCCCACTCACCGGAACTCCTGACGCCTCGAAGGCGGACTCTCGCCTAGGCCCAGGCTGCTCACCCATCGGAACTCCTGATGCCTCGAACGTGGACTGTCGCCCAAGCCCGGGTAGCCTGTCCATCAGAACTTCCAACTTCTAGAACGCAGACTTTCACCTAGGCCCGGGTAATCTGCCCATTGGAACTCTTGACACCTCAACACAGACTCTCGCCTAGGCCCGGTCTGTCCGTCCACTGGAACTCCCAACTTCTTGAATGCAGACTTTCGCCTCGGCCTGGGCAGCTCGCCCACTGGAACTCCCGATCCTCGAATGATGCAGATACTTACCACGGTCAAAAGTAACATCCATGTAAAAGTCAACCCCATAAATTTAACGTGAAAAATGGTCTAAAAATCTCAACTTTTACACAGATTTTCTCTCGCTGTAAGAGAGCAAATCATCAAGCTGCAACGTAAAATCACTGAAACTAACTCACATCATCTAGTTTTACAATTAGCAGGAAAAAGTCAAACTATGTTACATTTTTAATGAATGATTATGTAACAATAAAGGGAATATTAAATCTTGAACAATATTTTTACTGTTTTGAGCACCAATGTGGATTTGCTCTGAAACAGTGACAGAGATTGCCCTCAAGTGGCTGAAACATTTAAAACATCTGCAGATTTTCATGCACAAAATTCCCATGGTCTTTCTAAGACAGGAAGGAGGAACGTTGTCTGAATCTTGGTTCCTAAACATAACAACTGCAGCACTGATGGTGAATATGGAGCTTATGCCTATTTCCCAGAATGGGCACTAAACAGAAAGGTGGTTTGACTTGTCAAATGCATGACAGAATCAGAATTTAACGCCATGAACGTCACAAAATTTGTTGTTTTGCTGCAGCAATGCAAATATCACTGTAAATTACAAAAGAAACGAACGTAAATTTGTGTCTGTGGTTTGTTGTCCATTCAGGAATCTGTTGGCAGCGGGGAAGAAACTGTCCTTCGTGACGTCTGTCTTTTAGGCTCCTGAACCTTTTTCCTCGATGGTAGCAGAGTAAAGAGGGCATGGCCTGGATGGTGGGGGTCCTTGAGGATAGAGGCTGCTTTCTTAAGACACTGCCTCATGTAGATGTCCTAAATGGAGTGAAGTCTGGTGCCTGTAAGTTAACAACCCTCTGGAGTTTTTTCTTGTCCTGTGTGTTGGCACCTCTGTACCAGAGAGTGATGTAACCAGCCAGCATGCTCTCCATGATACATCTGTAGAAGTTTGCAAGAGTCTTTGGTGACCTACTAAATCCTCACAAAGTTATAGCTGCTGGTGAGCCTTTTTTGTGAGATCTTTATTTAGAAACAATCCAGCTAATCCCACCCATCACCCTGTCCCCATAGCCCTGCACATTCTTTCACATACCTATCCAGCTAAATTTTGAATGCTACAGTTGAATCTTCTTCCAGTACCATCCTTGGCAGTACTTTCCAGACCCTAACCATTTGCTGTTTAAAAATGTTTTTCCTTGTAACAATTTTGGTTCTTTAGCCAATGACCTTCACTGCTTTTCCCCCTGTGCTTGACCACTAAGAACAATGTGATAGCTCCTCTCTATTCACTCTCTACACTTTCAGATGGTTTACTATTTATAAGCAATCTCCTCACAGCCTTCTCTGATCCAATATCCAAGACAGCACGGTTGGCGAAGCAGTTAGCGCAAGGCCTTTACAGTGTTAGCAATCGGGACTGGGGTTCGAATTCTGCGCTGTCTGTAAGGAGTTGGTACGTTCTCCCCATGTCTGCGTGGGTTTTCTCTGGGGGTTTCCAGTTTCCTCCCACTATTCGAAACATACTGGGGGGGGGGGGGGGGGTGGTGGTGTAGATTAACCGGGTGTAAATTGGGCGGCACAGGCCTGTGGGTCGATACCACGTTGTTTGTCTAAATTTAAAAAAAATTAAAATATAACCCATTTCTCTCTTCTGCTGATTTAAAAAAAAACTCTTCAGCTCCCATTTTCATTCACTATTTGTGATTTGTGTCAATCACTTGGTGCCTGTCCATGGAGAATAAATTTGCAGATGCCATCAAAATTGATGGTTTAGTGTGATGGATTATGTATATTTTATATTGTATATAGATATGTTTTAAAGGAGATAAATTGTAGAGTTTTTTTTTTAAATGTAGGTCACAAACACTTCACAAAACAGATTTCATTTAAAATAACAGAGCACTGCTCAAGCCAGACAATCCAGGCTCCCAGTGCCTTTGTAAAGACAATGGAAACTGCTTTGCTGAAGTAGGTGTTAATTGGACATGCTGTGGAGTAATGGATTATTGTTTTGGGAAGCAACAGAAGAACGAACTCAGAAGATTAGGTCCGGTTCCACAGTCTGTCTGCATGCAGTTGGCTGTGCTAAGAGGTCATGTGGTTTTCTCTGAGTGAGAAAGAATTCAGTTCTACACTTCAGCAGCAGCAGCTGGGACTGGAACAGGATAAGCTGGCAAGCTTGTGGGAAAACCATTTTGAAGATGGATTGTGAGTTCTTAGTTCAGCCTGGTCAAAGCCCTTGTGGTCCATACAAGAGGAGATGGCTGGCTGTATAATGTTTCACTTGAAATAAGGGAAACAAAAAGTTACTCTGTGGTGACCTGAAAGAAAGAGGTTATCATCTGGAAAATCCTGATGGGGCAAGTTTCTTTGGCAAGAAACTGAAGTGGGTGATCAGAAGGAATCAGTTTGTGTCCAACGAGCAACAAATCTCTCTCTGAAAACCAACAAGAACCTTCCTGAGTGGTAACCATTTACCTTTCAAGTACCACAGAGTTCCTTTTTGTTTCCTTTATTTCAAATGAAACATTATACAGCCAGCCATCTCCTCTTGTATAGACCACAAGGGCTTTGACCAGGCTGAACTAAGAACTCACAACCCATCTTCAAAATGGTTTTTCCACAAGCCTGGTGAACTTCATAAATGTTAAATTCTGTACACAGTATAAGAATTGCCTGATACCAGGGAACTTCAAGGAATGAGAAGAGAGATTGGACTGTGAATCAAATAACTATTCTAAACTTACACACACACATTACATACACATGCGCTTAGAATTAGTAGGGGGTTAAGTTAATGGTAATAAGTTAGAGTTTGATCCTGTTTTCAAAATTAAAAACAACTTTTGTTTAAGTACCCATTTATCTTGATGAATTTCTATTGCTGCTGGGTTTTGGGGTCCTCTGGGCCCATAACAATAGTTAAGGTTCGGAGATAACAGATGAACTGGGAAAGTGGACAAAGGTAAGACAGATGTATTTTTATTTCAACAAGTTCAAAGTGTTGCACTTTTGGAGGTTTATCCAAGGCTGTATTACACGGTAACTGCTCGGGGCCCGAGTAGCATTGTGGAGCATAGAGAGCTGGAGGTAGAGATACATAGTTCTATGAAAGTGGGAACACAGAAGAAGAAGGTGCTTAACGTCCGTGCCTTCATTCAGGGCATTGAGCACAGGAGTTGGGATGCCTCGTCATAACATCCTCATCACTTGAAGATGTTGGTGATATCACAAGGACCATATTAAGTTGGGAATGGTGTAGGAAAGATTCAGGAGAACATTAGCGGGACTGGTGGGCTCGAATTATAAGCAGAGGCTGGATAGCCTGAGATTTTTCTCCCTGAGCATTGGAGGCTGAGGATAGGGGACTTTCTTGAGGCTTATAAAATCATGAGGAGCATAGATAAGGAAAGTAGTCATTGTTTCCCCCCTCCCCCAGGGTGGGGAGTCCAAAACTAAAGGACACAGAGATAACACGAGAGAGGAAAGGACATGAGCGTACCTCTTTTACACAGAAGGTGGGGAGTATAGGGAATGAGCTGCCAGAAGTAGTGGTAGAGGCAGGTGCCATTGTAATGTTTGAAAGACTTTTAATTAGGTACATGAATAGGAAAGGTTTGTAGGGACATGAGCTGAATGCATTCAAATAGGACTGACTCAGTCAGCACGGACACAAGTTGGGCCGAAGGGCTTGTTTGAGTGTGGTACAGCTCAATTACCCTATCTAAAGCCTTGAATCACCCCAAAAGTGTGGCCCCCAGAATATTCTAGACAGCTAAAGCAGTATTTCATTTTGACGTTCTTGCTCTCCTGACCAATGCCACTATTTATAAATCTCTTGATCCCTCATCATTTTGAATCAAGCCAAATGTGGTTTCATGAAAGGAAAATCATCCTCGAGTTTTTTGAGGAATGTGTCGAAAGAGTAGGTAAGTGGAACTTGTACATGTGGTTTATTTGGACTTCCAAAGGACATTTCACAAGATGTGCATGTTAAGAGTTCATAATGAAAAAATAATCTTCTCCAGGGGAACATAACTTTGCATTTCAAATTTCCATTGTGTCAGACTGAGTTGGGAATCAGATTTCCAAGGAATGGCTATGTATTTCCTGGCCACCACTGAATTGAGTTCAACAAATTTCAATTGATATTTTGACAGCCTCATTTTAACCATATAACCATATAACCACTTACAGCACAGAACAGGCCAGTTCGGCCCTACTAGTCCATGCCATAGCAAATCCCCACTCTCCTAGTGCCACTGACCAGCACCCGGTCCATACTCATCTAGTCCCCTCCTATCCATGTAACGATCCAGTCTTTCCTTAAATGTAACCAATGATCCAATCATTTTAGGTCTCCTATCTGCTAATTTCTCCAATATAAAAAATTCTGGCACCTGACGGTATTGAATTCTGATCATTTGTTCCAGATTTCCCCAAATCTTCCCAGAAGGCTCTCACTTTGGGGTATGATCAGTTCAAAGGCAAAAATGCCCCTATGTCTTGACTGCATCAAAAACATAAATTAGATAATTCAGATTTCAATGTATTTAATATTTGTGGAGTAAGGTACGGCTGATGCAAAATGTTACACTGCACCAGCCGATACCTTACATTAATTGTATTGCTCGTGTTGTCCCGACACAGGTCAGACCAGCAAAGTGGATCAATTTCTATTCCCAAATCTGATTCCCAGCTCTCTCTCTCTTGACTTATCTAGCCCATGTTTAGGGGTTTCCACCTGAAGTTGGAGATAAATCTCTTTGTGATCTCCTTTCGAGCCAGAGTCTCTATTTCAGTCCATTGTGGTGAGGTCAGTGCTGAAATAAACAGACCAAGATTCAGATGGAGGAATGCATACAGTGCGATGGGGATAGATTGAGGAAAGGGGAGAGTGTTGCTAGAGTTGGAACAAGTGAATTTGAGGTTGGGGTGGAAGTTGGCAGCAAAGTGGATGAACTCGACAAGGTCATCATGGGTCCATGAGGCAGCACCAAAGTAGTCTTCGATGTTGCAGAGGAAGAGTCAAGGGGCTCTGTCTGAGTAGGTTTGTGGCATGGATTGCTCCACGTCGACAACAAAAAGGCAGAGTCCCAAGTGGGTACCCCGTTGACCTGTATATGAGTCAAAGGGGAAATTATTGAAGGTGAGGACAGATTCTGCAGCCAAAGGAGGGTGGTGGTGGAAGGGGACTGGTTGGGTCTATTGTCTAGAAGGAAACAAAGGGCTTTGAGGGTGATGGAAATGCATAGTGATTGGATGTCCATGGTAAACACAAGGTGATTGTGTTCAGGGTACAGGAAGTTGTTGAATTGATTGAGGACACGTGAAGTGTTCTGGATGTAGGTGGGGAGGGACTGGACAAGGGAGTACAAAACAAAGTCAAGGTAAGTGGAGACCAATTTGCTGTGGCTGGAGTACGTGGACATGATAGATCTGCCGGGACAATTGGGTTTAATTTAGACAGGCCATTCTGGTCCACGAGTCTGTGCCACCCAACTTACAGCCATTTAGCCAGCAATCCCAGAACGTTTCAAATGGTGGGAGGAAGCTGGAACTTCCGGGAGAAAACCCACACAGACATGCAGAGGATGTACAACCTCCTTACAGGCAGCCTGGGATTTGAATCCCAGTCCCAATTGCTGGTGCTGTAAAGGCACTGTGCTAACCACTACACTAACCATGCCACTGTTTGTGGATCTTGGGTCGGAGGTAGAAACAGGTGGTACAAGGTTGGGCAGCAATAAAGTTGGAGGCCACACCAGGGAGATGACCAGAAATGATGTTCAGAGAGGGTGGTTTGATGAGTTTTGGTGGGGCTCTGTTGGAGGGGTAAGAGGAGATATCTGAGAGGAGGTGTCATCTAGCTTCGGCCAGGTAGAGGTCAGTGTGCCAGACCAGAACAGCACTACTCTTGTCTGCAGGTTTGATGGTGAGGTTGGGTTTAATGCATGGAGAGTGGAGGGCAGAGCATTCTGAGGGCGTGAGATTGGATTGAGTGAGGGGAATAGTGATACGGTTGGTGTCTCACTAGCAGTTGGAAATATAATGGTCCAGAGCAAGCAGAAGACTGAAACAAGACATCCAGGAGGTGGAAGAAGGTGTAAAGCAAGAGACAGGATCTGTGGTAAGGGGTTGTGGAAGTAGGCATGGAGATGTAGCTGACAGAAGAAGAGCTCAGCATCGTGGCGTGCGCAGAACTCGTTGAGGTGCAGGCGAAAGGGGATGAAGCTGAGGCCTCTACTGAGGACTAAGCATTCAGTCTCAGAGAGGGTAAGGTCAGAGGACATGGTCAAGACCAGACAGGGATGTTCACTGGAGCAGAGGGTGTTGAGGAGGGTGGGGTGGATCAGTTGGGGGAGGATAGGTTGGGTTCAAGGTAGGGTTGGGGAAGTCAGAAGGTGGAGGAAGAGAGCCCTGTGCGAGTTTGCAATGGAGGCTCAGTCCCTGAGGTCACAGGGGCAAAGGTGGAAACCCTCATCCGAAGCTCTGTTCTGTGGGCAGCTGGGTTCAGAGCGGAAGTTCATGTCAGAGGCTCAGTCCTTTAGGTCAGCGAGGCCAAGGTAGGAGATCTCGATGGAGGCTCAGCCCTGTTGATCGCTGGGTCCAAGTCAGGAGCTTGGTTCTGTAAGCCACTGGCACCAGGCTGGAAACCCATGTAGGTCACCGAGATGGCAGTCACCAGGGAGGCAAGTTTTCGATCACTGACGGCACCGGGTGAGGGTAGAAATGTTATTAAAAGCGTGGCTCTGATGGAGGATGAAATGTGTGGCAGATCATGGTGAGTGAGGTGTGGAGCTATGGTAGCGAGAGAGTGAGGGTCCACTGGTAGCTGTATATCGAACTGAGGATACTCTGTAGGATATGGTGGGAGAAGCGAATAGAGCAGGAGTCAATGCAGTGCAGGTACTTGAGATCCTGGTGGGGACAAAACTGGGAGGCTTGGAACCAGAATTTTAATCCACATAGCACCAGATAAGAGCAGAGGCAAGTAGCCAGGAAGGACGTGGCTGTGTAAACGAGTCTGGGTGAGAACATGGTCATAGAGTTTGAGAGGAGTAGGAAGTGCAGATGGGGAGTGGTGAGAGAGAATCTTTCAGAACTCCCTTTGAAGAGAGGAGGAGAATATCTTCAGGGTCGGCATCCCTTGACGAGATTTCACAGAGGAATAAGTGAAGGGAATGAAACATGAAAGTCTGCAGATGCTGTGATTGATGTAAAACAGAGAAATGCTGGAGGATCTCCACTGGTCTCACAGTGTCCACAGGAGATAAAGATATTACTGATGTTTCGGGCCTGAGCCCTGCTTCAAAGAATAAGCCAAGAACAGGAAGGCGTCAGATAAAGAGACTAAAGACTTGCTGGGGGAGGAGTCCAGGCCAGCAAAACGTGTTAATTGGATGTGATAAAGAGGAGAGGTGAGAATTCATTTTGGCTCTGTGAAAAGAGACAGAGGGAAAAGGGGAACAGAGCTGGGAGAAAGGCAACGGGGGGAAGAAGTGAAGGAGGAGGGGAATAGATGACACTTTCCTTATTCTAATATATCCTAATTTCAAAGTATCATCTTCCAACAGCATGAGCTGCGATATTCCGAATTTTCGATCTCTTTAATCCAACAACTCAAACGCTGTGGCTGTTGCTTTATGTAGCTTTAATTCATTGATAAAACAGATAAACATTTTGTATAGCTTCACATTAAGACTTTCCTAACAATGAATAACAAAGAATTTACTATATGATAGAGATATAAAACATATATAAAGAAACTCAAGAGATGCATAATGATATTTAAAGAGAAAACATATATAAAGAAACTCAAGAGATGTATAATGATATTTAAAGAGATACACGTAGAAATTCAAAGAAAAATTCCTCATGCTCACGCTTCATTCATATCTACAAACAATACTTTTCTTTAAAGAGATAGGCACAACATTAACTAAAAATCAAAACATAAGGTTTTAACCTTTACATTCTGGCCCCTAATTATTATAATAGACATTAATGGCTAATATATAATATTTACTATTACAGATACACAAAGTAAATATAGTAAGTATAAGATTAGAAATCAAAACTTTCAGCTCCTTGTAAAAGACAGATTTTAGTAATTGGTCTATTTAAGTAATCAGTCTTGGTTTTAATCTGCATTTGCTGAACAAAACTTTTCTCATCTGGAACTATATCCACGATTTTCCCCAGCAACCAAAAATTTCTTGGTGAAGAATTGTCTATGATAATTACAATATCTCTGCATACAAAATTGTGTTTAGCTTTAGACCATCTTTGTCATTCTTGTAATAATGAAAGATATTCTTTAATCCATCTTCTCCAAAATAAATCTGCAATAAACTGCACTTGTCTCCAGCTGTGTCTGGCATAACTATCTTCTTTCTGAAATTGACCCGGAGGCATCAAAGGTTTCGATTTAAGAAGTAAGAGCTGATTTGGTGTAAGTACCTCAATGTCTTTTGAATCAACAGAAATTTTTGTTATTGGATGACTATTTAAAATAGCTTCAATTTCACACAATACTGTCTGAAGATTGTCATTACTGAGAATTTAACTACTCAAAATGGAATTAAGAATTTTTCTGATTGATCTAATCATTCTTTCCCACACACCTCCTGTGGGTGGGTTAAATATTCAATTTTATTTTTCTGAAGTAATGAATCATGAATTTGATGTTGAATCTAATTTTGAATTGCTTTTCATAACTCTAGTTGAGGTCCTATAAAGTTAGATCCATTATCAGAATGTAACTCCTTCTCTTGACCACATCTGGTGATAAAGCGTTGAAGAACATTGATAAAAGAGTCTGTATCAAGTGATGACACTGCTTCAATATGAATTGCTCTCATAGTCAAACAGGTAAAAATAGCTCAGTTTTGTTTTTCAACACTTCGTCCTCGCTTTACTTGTAAAGGACCAAAAATAATCAATTCCCATGTGTGTAAATGGGGGTTCATCAGGTGAAATTTTGTCTTGTGGCAAATCCACCATTTGATGTTGTCCTGGTTTAGCATTCGCATGTCAACAATGAACACATAGGGAGGAGTCACGTGATGGAGTAGTGGCCGGTAGGGGAACTCCAGCCCTCTCCAGAAAAGTAAAAAAAAAGATAGAGAAAAAGCAAAGGCACAAACATAAAAATCAAAACAAAGTGAAAGTAAAAGTGTGGAGAAAATGGCAGCGAAGAAAGAAAAACCAAAAACAATGGGAAGAAAAGAAGAAGGAAAGACGTCGGAAGAAGAAGATGAAGGCTTTACCTGTCCGAAGAGGCCTGCCGCGGAGAGAGAAGCCCGCTCCCACAGGTCAGTGGAAGTCCCGGGCTCGGGACTACAAAAATGGCTCGCAGAGCCGAGTAAAAGTGCGCAAGCGCGCATAAAAAAAAACTGACGGGAGAACACATTCTGGGCTTCCTGCCAGAAGGCAAAACTCTGGCTTATCTTTTCAAAGTTGCAGGTGTCTGGCCAGCTTTTGGCTCAATTTCAATTCACAGACAGGTTCTCATTGTTCCTGGAATATTCTATTATTACAGCATAGATGCCTCTTTACTTTAAATCAAGCTGTTAATTCTTTTAGACAAATTGTATGAGCCTTTCTCCCAAACAAAGTTCACAATTAATTTTTTCTTTGAATCAAAATATAGATAAAACTTTCCTTATTCTAACATATCCTAATTTCAAAGTATCATCTTCCAAAAGCATGAGCTTTTCCAAATTTCATTCTCTTTAATCCAACAATTTAAACTCTGTGGCTGTTACTTTATGTAGCTTTAATTCATTGATAAAACAGATAAACATTTTCCATAGCTTAACCTTAAGATTTTCATAACAATGAATAACAAAGCATTTACTGTATGATAGCAATATAAAGCTCAAACTTTAAAGAGATACATAACAATATTTAAATAGAAAAATTCAAAGAAAAATTTCTCATGCTCACACTTCCTTCATATCCAGTAAAATAATGAGGAAGTCATAGTCAAAGAATAATTCTCTTAAAGAGACAGGCACAACATTAACAGAATCAAAACACAAGGTTTTAACCTTTATGGAGGGGGGTAACGGAAATCAGAGAAATTGATGTTAATGCCATCCAGTTGGAGGGTGCCCAGATGGAAGATGAGGTGTTGTTTCTCCAATTTATGGGTGGTCTTATTCTGGAAGTGCATGAGACTGTGGACTATGTCAGCAAGTGAATAGGACAGTGAATTGAAAGGGGTGGCCACTAGGAGATCCTCACCACTGCGGCAGACAGAGCCAAGGTGCTCTGTTAACAACTTACCTTCTGTCATGTGCTTTTTATTTCTGCTTTTCCTAACTCTTTGTTCTTTTCAACATTGACAGGACTCTAGCTTTAACTTCTAATTATTCACATTCACAGGAATGTATCTTGGACAATAGCTGAAACAAATCCAACATGTTGGCCTCCCATCGATCCAGTACAAATTTGCCTTCCAAACGTCAAATACCATTGATGTGGGCTAGATGTGTTCTCAACTCATTGAAGGTAACTTTATTACAAATTACTTTTTTTAGCCTTGGCGTGGTAAAAATCCATATCTGTGGTAATTCTTCAAGTTCTTTTTTTCTTTTTAAAATACTTTTATTGATTGTAATGAAGAACTTGTACATGCAGAAAGGGTAAAATTCATTTAAGACAGTTACACAAACCAAATAAGACATTCTGTATAACACTAACATACATAAATTATAAATCATATCCATAATTCATGTTCTAAATAGTATATACCTTTTTTAGAAAAAAAATCCCTTTAATAATGCAAAAAAAGAGGAAAGAAGAAAATAGGAAAAAAACTCAAACCCTTTACCTAACCATGTTGCCTGATGTTATATATGACTGGTATTAAAAGAAAAACGAAGACTAAAAAAAAAATAAATATAAGGAACATGGAAAAGATACATCAGACAATTTAATTACATTGCAGTGAAATTATAAAGTAAGATAGTGAGTCATAAATGATCCCCATAACTTCTCTAATCTTGTATCTGAATTATTAATTAAATAATGAATCCAAGTTTACATCTGACTGTACATACTGTTACGAGCCCAGAGGATCCCAAAACTCAGCAGCAATAGATATTCACCAAGACAAATGGTTACTTAAACAAAAGTTGCTTTTAATTATCTTTAAACATGAAAATACAATCAAACATTAACTTAACACTATTGACTTACTTAACGTAACTTAACCCCCTTCTAATTCTAAGTGCACGTGAATGTAAGTTGTGGTAAGTTCAGAAAGATTCTTTGGTTCACAGTGTAATGGATAAATATAAACAAATTTAAACTCAGAGTTAAAATTCCTTTGAAGAAAGGGAGATGTAAAGGATAAATATTGGGAGGAATTTGTTGATTAGAGTAGGTTACATGCATACGCACATTTTAAAACAGATCTTATTTGAAATACAGTACTAAGAATTCATATTCAGTAACATTGCAGGATATATGGAGAATGTTATGCATATTGTCTTGGAGGAGACAAACTGGCTGTTTGCAAGTACCTACAGAGTGCTCACAGAAAGGTCACTCCTAGGTTTTGTGTACCTAAAATAACAGCTTCACCAAGAAGGAGAACTCCTGTGGTTTGCTGAAGAAGATGGGGGCTTTTTGCAAGTGAGAGAATCACATGGGCTTTCTAGCAGTCTCAGTTGGAGAGAGAGAGAAGACAAGCTCCCTCAGCCAGTGTGTGTGTGTGTGTGTGTGTGTGTGTGTGTGTGTGTGTGTGTGTGTGTGTGTGTGTGTGTGTGAGAGAGAGAGAGAGAGAGACACTGAAAGAGACTGAAACAAGCCAGGAAAGCTGGTGGGAAACAGAAAGCTCAAGAGTGGTGAATGGCTGAAAATGCTATCTGTCTGATGTTTCTCTTGGAATAAGTGAAACAGAAAGGAACTCTGTGATAGCATGAAAGAAAGAGGTTACCATTTGGAGAAACCTGATGGGGCAAGTTTCGTCAGCGAGACGTTGAGGTGACTAATGGTGGTACCTCAGTTATGGAAATCCTGGAACAACAAATATCTCTCTCTGCAAAACCTACAAGAACCTTCCTGAGCAGTAAACATTTACCTTTCGAGCACCAAAGCCTGGTAAACTTTATACATGTTAAATTCTGTGCACAGTATAAGAATTGCCTGCAACCAGAGAACTTGGAAGAAGGAGAAGTGAGATTGTGAACTGTGAACCAAAGAACTTTTCTTAAATTTATACACACATTATACACGTGCACTTAGAATTAGAAGGGGGTTAATTTGGTTTAGTTAAGTATAGAGATAAGCTAAAGTTTAATTCTGTTTTCATGTTTAAAGATAATTACAAATAACCTTTGTTTAAGCAACTACTTGTCTTGGTAAATGTCTATTGCTGCTGGGTTTTGGGGTCCTTTGGGCTTGTAACAACAGTCCAATCACACTTCTCATTCCTCCAAGTTCACTGGTTACAGACAATTCTTATCCTGTGCACAGAATTTAACATTTATAAAGTTCACCAGTATTTGGTGCTTGTAAGGTAAATGGTTACTGCTCAGGAAAGTTCTTGTCAGTTTTCAGAGAGAGATTTGTGTACGATGGACACCCAGCCACCTTAGTGACTTGCTAACAAAACTTGCCCCCTTCAGGGTTCTCCAGATGATGACCTCTTTCTTTCAGGTCACCACAGAGGGCCTTTTTCTTTCTCTCATTCCAAGTGAAACATTAGACAGCCAGTCCTCTCCTCTTGCATGAACCACAAGGGCCTTGACCAGGCTGAATCAAGCACTTACAACCCATCTTCCACATGGGGTTTTCCACAAACTTGCCAGCTTGTTCTGTTCCAGTCCCCACTGCTGTTGCTGGCTGTAACACTGTAGAAGTGATCTCTCTCTCTCTCTCTCTCTCTGAGAGATAAAGCCTGTTTGACTCTCTCTGCTTGCCAAACCCCATGGCCCTCTTAGAACAGCTCCAGACAATCTGCAGCTCCAACAAGATCTTTCATCTGTTGCTTTTTGAAAACAACAATCCACTTGTGAAGTCTCTAGGACACTCTCCAAAGCTCTTGCAAAAGCTGTGGAGCCGACATGTCCAGCATGAGCAGAGCTCCAATATTTCAAATAGGATCTGTTTTAAAGTCTTTGCATGTAACCTACTCTAACAAACCTTTCCCAATTTGTCTACCAAAAACATATGTCACAATACATAACCTGACAAAACATTGTTACTTCAGACTATGGTGCTCAAACATACACGTACAATGGGTAGTATAATAATGAGATATATAGGCAAAGATATCATTTAAAATGTAAATATTTTGTAATGATTTGCTCGTTCACAGCCTGTGGGAAGGAGTTAATTCCCAGTCTGGCAGTTCTGATTTAGATGTTCCCAAACCACCTCCTTAATGGTAGTGGGTCAAAGATCCTGTGTGCAGGATGGAATGGGTCTTCTACAATTCTTTAAGACCTATTCAAGCAACGCTCCCGATAAATGTCTTCAATAGAGGAAAGGGAGGCTCCAGTGATTTTATCAACCATTTTGGTGGTCCTCTGTTTGACTTCCAGACCGATCTTTACAGCTACTGTATGTCCTGGGTAAATTTGTACCTCTCACTTTGTTCGTTTTAGATTGGTCACAGTGTTTGAGCTACCGAAACACACACACCGAGAGCACTTCAGTTTATACAAATCTTTATTACAAATTCTAAAGCTGATTTCAAACTACAATATGCAAGCCCTTCCCAATTATACTTATCAACGCCTGGACTGGTCCCAACTGCCGAAGCAAGGCAACGACCGCATACTTGTAGTTGGTTGTCGGGGCGCTGGTAGCAACTTCTCCACCTCCCCCGACCGGGACGTTGGCTGGACTCTCGAAGTTCTTCTTCTTGTTGAGAGATGTTGCCACCTCTCAGGAGAGTCTCACACTTCAGCAGTGGGACCTTGGCTTATATTACCCAAAAACTGCTTATCCAAGCACCTATTCCCAGCACAAAAAGAAAGATAAGTGAGCAAGCTAGCATGCTAGGCTTCTATCGAATAACATAATTTTCAGCTTATCGCTTTGAATACAATGGTTTATTTTGCATCAAGGCTAGGCCTCTGACAGTCTGTGACCAAAACAAGCAGGAAGATTAAATGTTCTTGGTACACAGATGTCCTTTTGTCAGATAACTGCATCTCTGGCCCCTCGGTGGGATTTAGCTTATGTCTGCTGATTCTAAAAAACAAGCAGGTTCTCAGCCTTGCAGAAGCAAAGGCTGTAAAAGTAAAAAAACATGGTTTAAATCTTCCATTACATTGTATTAAACAGTTGTGCTCCTGTAAAATGTTGTCAAGATGGGGCCAGTGGCCTTGCCCTCCTCGACCTCTTAGGAAGTGTAGGTGCTCCTGTGTCTTCCTGGCTTGTGAGGTGTTGGGGGCCCTCGATAGGATCTCTTTTATGTGAACACCAAGGAACTTTGTGTTCTCTACTCTCTCCATGACAAGACCATTGATGTGTAATGGAGAAGGGATGACCTTTGTCCTCCCGAAGTCCTCAATTATCTTTGTCTCGTCCACATTGAGACTTGGGTTGTTGTTCTCCACACCATTTGACAAGCCATCTGAACTCCTCTCTGTCTGCTGACTCATTGTTGCTGGTGAGGCCAACTACTGTTGTACCATCTGCAAACTTGATTCTTCTGTTTGAAATGAATCTGGCAGTGCAGTTGGATGCCAGCAGCATGAACAACATGCACATAGCTCTGAGGTGTGCCAGTTCTCAACATGATGGGATTTGAGATTTTACTGCCTACCCAGAATAACTTGTCTTTAAGTCAACAAGTCCAGAATCCAATTTCAGAGAAGAGTGCTGAGTCCCAGTTTATCCACCAGCCTCTGGGATAAGGCTGTGTTGAACACTGAGTGAATGGTGTCAAGCCAACAATCTTGCGTGCAGCATTTGCAAAACCAAGGAGATGATTGTGGATTTCAGGAGGAAGCCAGTCTTCATCAAGGGCTTAGTAGTGGAGAGGGTCATCGACTTCAAATTTCTGGGAGTTAACATCTCCAAAGATCTGTCCTGGAGCCTCCTTGTCTTTTTTTTTTTTTTTTTTTTTTTTTTTTTTTAAATTTTTTTATTTTTCACACCATAAATCACATTAGCCATGATATACACTATTTCTTTTCACACATATACAGTGACTTTTTCTCCCCCCCCCCCCCTTTCCTCCCAAACCACCCCCCCACCCCCCCCTCTCATCCATTTTAGGTATACAATCTAGGTTGCATTAAGCCAGTCAGACAATGTTGTCATTCAACAAAATTACACCAGAAATTCTACTGAGTCCATTCTTTTCTTTCCTTCTCCTTCCATCAACTTAGGTAATGTTTGTCCCCGGTAGGTTTTCGCTATTGTATTTAATGTAAGGCTCCTATACTTGTTCGAATATTTCTATGTTATTTCTTAACCAATATGTTATTTTTTCTAATGGAATACATTTATTCATTTAAATTTGGTAGTTTCTTCCTTTTAATTTGGTTATGTATTCCATTAATATTTAAAGACATATAGTTCAGCGTAGCCCTTTTATATTTTGTTTATCTTCTCTTTCCGTTTTTCCATCATTACCTTTCCTCCTTTTCCATTTCTGTTTTCTTATTTTCAACTCTTTATAAGACAACATTCCTACAACATCTAACATTTTCCTTATTCTCCTATTTCTATCTTATTTATCCCCAATCTCCCCTTCACCTCCTGAGTTGTCCTTTATCCCTTGTCGGACAACCACATCTCCCCTCTCCATTTGGATTTGCGAATCCACTCGCAAGCGTCAACTGATTTTGCAGTGACCGCTATTTCCCCCCACCCCGCCTCCCCCAGAAAAGATTTCACTTTTCATATGTCACAAAGGTCCCTCTTTTAATTCCCTCCTTATTCTCTCTATTCCATTACCTTCCCTTATTAATTCTTGTCTATACTATCCATATTTTCCTCTAAGTACAGATACATTCATGTATGCTCATTGTCTCTATTCACTCTTATACCTCTTTACCTGCATACATATCAATCGTGATCATTTTTACTCTCATTACCCGTCTTCATCCCTCAGTCTATTTTTGTCTTTACCCACATACATATCAGTCGTGATCATTTTAACTCTCATTACCCGTCTTCCTCCCTCAGTCTATTTTTGTAATTGTTCTGCAAATTTTCGTGCTTCTTCTGGATCCGAGAATAGTCTGTTTTGTTGTCCTGGAATAAATATTTTCAATACCGCTGGATGCTTTAGTATAAATTTATACCCTTTCTTCCATAAAATCGCCTTTGCTGTATTGAACTCTTTTCTCTTCTTTAGGAGTTCAAAACTTATATCTGGATAAATGAAGATTTTTTGCCCTTTATACTCCAGTGGTTTGTTGCCCTCTCTTACTTTTTCCATTGTCTTCTCCAGTACCTTTTCTCTTGTAGTATATCTTAGGAATTTTACTACAATAGATCTTGGTTTTTGTTGTGGTTGTGGTTTAGAGGCCAATACTCTATGTGCCCTTTCTATTTCCATTTCATGCTGTAGTTCTGGACATCCTAGGGTCTTAGGGATCCACTCTTTTATAAACTCCCTCATATTCTTGCCTTCTTCATCTTCCTTAAGGCCCACTATCTTTATGTTATTTCTTCTGTTATGGTTTTCCATTGTATCTATTTTTTGAGCTAGTAGTTCTTGTGTCTCTTTAGTTTTTTTATTAGATTTCTCCAATTTCTTTTTTAAGTCTTCTACCTCCATTTCTGCTGCTACTGCCCGCTCTTCCATCTTGCTGGAGCCTCCTTGTCGATGCAATCACAAAGAAGGATTACCAGTGTTTGAGGAGATTCGGTATGTCATCAAAGACTCTTGTAAACTACAGGTGCTCTGTGGTGAGCATTCTGGCTGGTTGCATCGCTGTTTGGTATGGAGGAGCCAACTCCCAGGACAGGAAAAACTCAAGAGGGTTGTTAACTCGGCCTCCAACATCACAGGCACCAGACTTCACTCCATCGAGGACTTCTAGAAGGGGTGTTATCTTAAGCCTCTATCCTCGAGGAGCCCCACCACCCAAGCCATGCCCTCTTCACTCTGCTACCATCAGGAAAAAGGTACAGGAGCATGAAAACAAGCAATCAGCAGCACAAGGACAACTTCTTCCCCACTGCCATCAGATTCCTGAATAATCAATGAACCAAAGACATTGCCTTATTTTTTGTGGACTATTTTGTTTTTTTTTAATTTATTTTGTAAGGTGATTTATATGAATGTTTGCTGTGACAGAGTATTTAGAGGTGGCTTGGGAGGAATTGCTAGAGCACTTTGCACATACACATTTTAAAACACAAAATTTTTGCAGGACTTTTGCAGAATGCTTTTTGCAGAGGAGCCACATACATTGCTTGCCTGGGAAAGCATGTGATCTTTGCAGGCAGAGGGAGAACAGTTTTGCTCTCAGAGAGGGAAGATGTGAAAATAGAGAGCGAGGAGACAAAAATCAGTTTCAGAAGGACAAAGCTTGGAAACTTTTGGAAGACTGTTTGGTCAAAGGAGAATCATCTGGAGAACCCTGAAAGGGGCAAGTTTTGTCAGCAAGATTGATTGAGAAGGAATCAGCTGCGGATGTCCTGGAAGAGTAATCTCTCTCTGAAAACCAGCAGGAACCCTCCTGAGTTGAAACCATTTGCCTGTTAAGCACCAAAGACTGGTGAACTTTATTAATGCTAACTTCCATGCACAGTACAAGAATTGCCTGCAACTAATGAGGTTGGACTGTGATTCAAAGAACTTTTCAATTTTAATTATACATTACATACACCTGCACTTAGTATTAGAGAGGGGGAATTAAGTAGGTTATAGGTAGGTTAAGAATGACTTCATCACCAACATCGAAGTACTCGAGCTAGCAGAGTCCGCAAGCATCGAATCCATGCTGCTGAAGACCCAACTGCGCTGGGTGGGTCACGTCTCCAAAATGGAGGACCATCGCCTTCCCAAGATCGTGTTATATGGCGAGCTCTCCACTGGCCACCGAGACAGAGGTGCACCATGAAGAGGTACAAGGACTGCCTAAAGAAATCTCTTGGTGCCTGCCACATTGACCACCGCCAGTGGGTTGATATCGCCTCCAACCGTGCATCTTGGCACCTCACAGTTCGGCGGGCAGCAACCTCCTTTGAAGAAGACCGCAGAGCCCACCTCACTGACAAAAGACAAAGGAGGAAAAACCCAACACCCAACCCCAACCAACCAATTTTCCCTTGCAACCGTGTCTGCCTGTCCCGCATCGGACTTGTCAGCCACAAACGAGCCTGCAGCTGACGTGGACATTACTCCTCCATAAATCTTCGTCCACGAAGCCAAGCCAAAGAAAAAAGAAGAAAGGTAGGTTAAGTAAGTAGGTTAAGTAATAAGTTATAGTTTAATTTTGTTTTCTTGTTCAAATATAATTAAAAACTACTTTGTTTAAGTAACCCTGGGTTGTGGTGAATATCTATTGCTGCTGGTTTTTGGGGTCCTCTGGACTCCGTAACATTTTATGGTGACTCGGCCTTTAGGATTTGAACATTGCAGTTTTATGATTTATTAGTTGATTGGGTTTTTCTTTTTGCAAACTATTGTGTCTGGAATTTTTGCAAGCTAACTTAAAGCTGGTGCCTGGAAAAACAACCATCACCTCCAGAGCAAGAGAAAAGAGGAACTGATAGCTATTTTTAAGGCATTGAAAATTGCTGAAGTTAAATATTGGGTGAGGAAAGTACAAATACAGAGGATTATAATGAAATATTATATGTGAAGGAAAATTTGTTGATGATGCTCTGGGGAGGTTTACCTGGATTGGAGAAGGTTAGCTGCAAGGAGACTTGGATCAGATAACTCTGAGTTTATTGTCATATATATATATATATATATATATATATATATATATATATGCATAGCAATTCTTGCTGCATCCTAACAGGTACAGTACTTTAAAAAAAAAAGACTGCAATACTCCAAGTAAATTGAATTAAAAAGCGACAATAAACACAGGAGATAAATAACATTTGAATTTATGCTGATGTAGGATTTTTAAAAAGTTTGCTGTTGTGCAGACAGTGATAACTTTGTGGTGTTAGAGCAGTCCCATGAGAGTAACAAAGGGAGGTTCAAGAACCTGGTAGCTGTTGGAAAGAAACAGTCCTTGAACATAGAGGTACTGGTCTTCAGGCACGAAGGTAGCAGAGAGAAGAGGTAACCAGGGTGATGGGGGTCCTCTACGTTGGCTGCGATGGATGGGAGGTCGGAGTCAGCGATGGACCTGGCTATATTTGTTACCTCTGCATTCCTGGACAGTTGGAATAACCAAACCAGGCTGTGATACAGCCAGTTGGTGTACTTTCCACAGTACCCCTGTCGAAGTTTGATAGAATATTCGATGATATTACCAAATCTCTTCAGACTTTGGAAATGATAGACATTGGTGTGCCTCCTTCACGGTTGCCTTTATGTGCTTGCACCCTGAGCCTTGAAGCATCTGGCCCCTTGCAACTCTGTCCATCAATGCAGATAGGTGCGTGGTTCCTCGGCCTCTCCTTAAAATGAATGATAGGTGTAAGAGGATGCAGACTTCTAGAGGTATGTCAGGGTTGGGGGCCAGGTGGTGGGTGAAATGGGGGAAGGACCAGAATATTCAATTTTCGAAGAGTAGCTATGAAGTATTGAACTGCACGTTTCACAAACATTTCTACGACTGATTCCACCTGCAGTGAATTCGTCCATC
Organism: Narcine bancroftii; assembly: GCF_036971445.1. Classification (NCBI taxonomy): domain Eukaryota; kingdom Metazoa; phylum Chordata; class Chondrichthyes; order Torpediniformes; family Narcinidae; genus Narcine; species Narcine bancroftii. The sequence continues at coordinate 202,774,031 of NC_091472.1, forward strand.
GTTATTGAATGAAGATCTACCGGGACCAATGCCTGAAGAGGGCGCACAAAATCAGTGAACCAGTGCGGACTTGAAAGGCCAACATGGCCTGTTTCCGCTCCATAAATGGTTATATGGTTATATGACTTAGAACATTTTCCAGAGAATAGATCTTTTGAATTGCAATTGGAATTGGAGAAATTGAGGGTGCAAGAAGAAAGAGAAAAAAGGATAAATGAGGCAGAGGAATCTGAAAGAGGAAAAATGAGTTAGAGGTAATTGAAAGGGACAGTTTCAATTAGAGAAGTTAAGAATGGAGATAGAAGTATGAGAACTGAAGCTGTAACTCCTGAGGAGAGGTTTTTGGCTAGTAGAGGTAAATCTTGTGCCTCCTTTTGATGAGGGAGAACCACAGGTCCCAGTTAAAATTTTTAGAGATACTGGGGTTGCTTAATCATTGTTGTTGGGAAGTGTTTTAACTGTGGATCAAAGGACTGACACAGGGGAGACAACTTTGATTAAAGGTGTTGGAGGTGAGGTAGAGTCAATATCGCGTCACAAGGTTGTGCTAAATTCAGAATTAGCCAAAGGACCTGTTGTAGTTGGAGTAATTCCAAAATGACCTATGCATGGTGACTCATTTTTGTTGGGGAATGATTTGGCAGAGGATAAGGTTGGGCCAGTTTTAAGATTGACAAATCGGCCTAGAAAGGATGTGGTTAGAGAGGATGGTGAGATATATTCTGCATGTGTGGTAACTAGATCTGTGACTAAGAAAATGATGACAGCTGAAGAAGATCCAGTTAATAGAGATTTGCCCAGTACTTCTGAAATACTTTTGAAAGAACAGGGTCATTGTGAGAGTAAGAATTTCTCTTTGTCAAGGAAAGAGTTAATTCAGCAACAGGAAATAGATACAGATCTTGTTATCTTAAGGGAGAAAGTAGTAACTGAACAGGAGACTAAAGAAATGGCTTGTGGATATGACTTGGAGGGTGAATTGTTGTTGAAACCTTATTATGAGAATAAAGGTAGTGGAGAACAATCTGTATCAAAGATGTTGGCTGTTGACAGAGTGGAGGAAGTGGTGGATCGTAAAATTATGGAAACAGAATCTTGTGAGGGTAACCTTAAAGAAACCATAGTTCCTTAGCGCCTGTCTAACTCAGAAAATTTGGAAGAAAAGTTAGGTAATCTTAAGTTAGAAGAGCAGATGCAGTTGAAAGAATTACTTTTGAAATACACAAATTTGTTCCCTGATGTTCCAAAAAAGACATCAGAGATTTACCATGATGTAGATGTTGGAGAAACAAATCCCATAGAACAGCACCCATATAGAATAGACATTCAGAAGAGTAAAATCATGGATCAGGAGGTGGATTATATGTTGAGGAATGACATTATTAGACCTTTGAACTCAGATTAGAGTTCTCCTTAGGTTCTGTACAGATTATAGGAAGGTTAATTCAGTAACTAAAACAGATGCTTTGTGGCGCTCTGCACAGTCACTACACCAAAGGTCATTAACGACTTTTTTTTAAAATTCAGCATGCGCTCCTTTAAGGGCAGCGCGGGCTCAGCCACCACATGCGTGGTGATGTCATAATCGCTAGCCAGGGTGTATGCTGGAAGAGTGGCTGGAGTCAGGGAGAACCCCTGACGACGCCATCTTCCCATGGCTGCCCCGCCACATGGCAATAGATGCGGGGCCGGTTCACCATGAGAATGTGGCACCACCACACAACACTCCCCAGAACCGGCTACGCATCCCACCGCTTTGGCGGTAGGCCGAGGCACTTGGGAACAGCCATCAGCACCAGCTGGGTTAAGTCCAAATGAGCGGCTTTGAAGCGGTCCACAGTAAAAAGTTCCTCCTTTCCCACCCCCCCCCCCCCCACATCCAGGATGAAAGTCCCACCCAACTGCCGGAGAACCTTATATGGCCCTTTGTGTGGGCGCTGCAACAGGGCCCTCTGTGGTCCTCTCCAGACAAATAGAAACCATGCCGCATCAAGTTCCTTGGGTCTATGGGATGGTCAGGTGCCATGGTGTGATGGGGTGGCGGGGTTAGGTTGCCCAGTCTTTTGCGGAGGTCCACTAGCTGCTCACCTTCTTTAGGCATCGCATCGGCCTCTGGGACGAAAAATTTGCCTAGTAGAGAGAGTGGCACGCCATATACCATCTCCGCCAATGAGGCTTGCTGGTCTTCCTTGGGCACCGTTCTGATCTCGAGGAGGACCCAGGATAACTTATCTACTCAGTCTGGGCTGGAAAGTCTTGCCATTAGAACAGACTTTAAGTGTCGGTGGAACCTACCTCTCCACCAACCCATTAGACTGTGGGTGGTAGGCTGTGGTGTGGTGGAGTGTTACCCCTAAATGCTTCCCCAGCTGAGTCCATAGTGCGGAAGTAACTGGCACATCTATCGCTCATGATGTGCGCCTGCATGCCAAAACGAGTGATCCACTGGCTGACCCGATGCCTCACGGACCTGGATGGCTTCCGGCCATCTTGTTGCTCTGTCCACTATCGTAAAAAAAGGTAGCCCAACTCTTTGGACACCGGCAAGGGGCGCACGACATCCACATGGATGTGCTGGAACCTCCGTTGCCGAGTTGAAATGTTGGATAGGGGCCTGCGTGTGCCTGTGAATTTTAGAAGCCTGACACCTAGTGCACTTCTGGGCCAACTCCGCCACCTCTTTTTTGAGCCCATGCCAGACGAATCGTTGTCCCATCATCCTCATGGTTGCCTTTATTGAAGGATGAGCAAGATCGTGGATCGAGCTGATGACCCTCACCCTCCACTCCTGTGGAACTACTGGGTGTGGTGGGCCAGTGGAGGTATCACAGAGCAGTACCTGAGGGGAGTTGGGTAGCCAGATATCCTCAAGGTGCAGACCCGAATAGTGGTCGCAGGGCTTGTGTTTCGGCGTCGTGCTGTTGGGCCTGTGCCAGTTGTGCGTAATCAAGGCCAGGAGCTAACGTGTTGATGGCCGGGCGGGAGAGCGGGTCTGTGACCACATTGTCTTTGCCCACCCTGTGCCGATGTCCGTGGTATATTTGGATACATAGGAAAGGTGCCGTTGCTGCCTGGAGGACCATGGGTCCTTGGCCATAGCCAGTGCTTGGGTGAGGGGCTTTTGATCAATGAAGACTGAATGTTCTGCCCTCCAAGAAATAACGAAAGTGGCGGATGGCCAGGTACAGCGCCAGGAGCTCCTGGTCGAACGCGCTGTATTTAAGCTCTGGCGACTGCAACTGCTTACTGAAAAAGGCCAGTGGGCACCATTGCCCATCCAGCCACTGTTCCAATATGCCCCCGACTGCCGTACCTGAAGCATCTACCGAAAGCGCCGTGTGTGCTTCCAGGCATGGGTGTACCAATAATGTCGCCCCTGTGAGGGCCTGTTTTGTCACTGTGAAGGCCTTGTCCACCTCCTCTGACCAGGCTAGGGTTTTCTCCTTTGCCGTGATCAGCGTGAATAGAGGGCGCATAGAACAGGCGGCACTGGGGATGAATCTATGGTAGAAATTTACCATCCCCACAAATTCTTGTAGGCCTTTAAGGGTGCAGGGTTTGGGAAAACGCTGGATGGCTGCCACTTTCTCTAGTGCTGGAGCTAACCCAGATGCTGAGATGGTGTGCTCCAGGAACTGCAATGTTTGTTTCCCGAACTGGCATTTGGCCTTGTTGACCGTGAGGCCGAACTCTGCCAGCCGGGCGAACAGGGTATGGCGATGGGCCTTGTGCTCTTCACGGCTGTGGTTGGCGACCAGAATGTCATCCAGGTAGATAAAGACAAAGTCCAAATTCCTACCCACCGCATCCATGAGGCACTGGAACGTCTGGGTTGCATTCTTTAATCTGAGCAGCATCCGGAGGAAATTGAATAGGTCGAAAGGGGTGATAATAGCGGTTGTTCCAATGTTGTCGGGGTGAACTTGGATCTGGTGGTATCCCCGCATTAAGTCAACCTTAGAAAAGAACTGTGTGCCGTTGAGGTTGGCCGTGAAGACCTGGATATGGGGGACCGGGTACCTGTCTGGAGATGTGACATCGTTTAACCGCCTGTAGTCTCCGCAGGGCCTCCATCCACTGGATGATTTTGGAACCATGTGTAGAGGCCTCACCCAAGCACTGTCTAACCACCGGACGATACCCAACTCCTGGAGCCTGGAGAAATCCTCATTCACCTGATTCATTTTTTCTGGTGACAGCTGTCTAGCTCTAGTGTGCAACGGGGAGCCTCATGTGGCGATGTGGTGAAACACTCCGTGTCCGGGAAAGTGATGTTGAAGCGTGGCTCCAGGATGGCTGGAAACTCGCTGAGAATCTCAGCTTACTTGTCCCTGGCGGCAGCTACTGTGGCAATTCTGGGCCTGTCGTCATCCGCCATGCCCAGTCGCACTGAATGAAAAGTGCGGGCGTTGAGCAGCCTCCTGCCCCTCACGACCACCAGCAGGCTGTGAGCCCTCAGGAAGTCAGCCCCCAACAGTGCGGTGCCCACTGAAGCTAGCACGAACCTCCAGGTGAATTATTTTCCCCCGATCTGTATCTGCACTTTACAGTGCCATAGGTCTTGATTGCGGAGCCGTTGGCAGCCCGCAGGGTTGGACTGGGAGATCAGGTATTAGTCTCCAGCACTGTAGGGGGCAGGGCGTTCAGCTCGGCCTGTGTCCACCAGGAACTGGGAGTCTGTGGATCTGTCTGTGACACGAAGGAGGCTGTTGATGTGACCAACCGTCACAGCCATCAACAGTGGCTGGCCTGGTAATTTCCCTGAAAATTGAAGGGTTGGCGGCACTTATGGGCTTGCGCTCCCCAGCACTGGTGGTAATTACACCATGTTGACTGGGTTTTCTCTGGCTTGTGCTTGGGGGCAGCCTGCGATTGACGGGGTCCCAGTTTGGAAACCTGGCTGAGGGCCACCTCGTCTTCCCGCATTTGCCCATGCTGCAACTTTATGAGGGTCAGTGAAGTCTTCTTCAGACAAATGTAGCTGGATATCGTCTGGCATTTGTTCCAGGAAAATCTGCTGGAAGAGGAAACACGGCTCGTGATCTTCCACCAGAGCCAGCATTTCATCCATTGGGGCTGAAGGGCTGTGGTCACCTAATCCGTCCAGGTGTAGACTGCGGTATATTTGCCCTCTGCTGGTGGTCGATGTATGAGGTCATCCACCTTTGCCGCCATCTCCTGATCCAGCACGCCCACGACGTGGTAGATCTTCATGGCGTCGGCTGAGATGTTGTGCAGGTAGAATTGTTCCACCACCTGCCCAAACCACGTTCGTGCGCAATGGGACCAGAAAGGGGGAAGCTTGAGGGCTACAGCATTTACCTCAGCTGTGTCCATCGTTAATTGAGTCCAGAAAGATGTCTGGGCCTGTCAGGGTCACCACTGTGGCGCTCTGTGCAGCTGGAGAAAGCACAGTCATCATACAAAAAGTCCTTAACAACTATTTTTTCAAATTCAATGTGCGCTCCTTGAAGGGCAGCGCGGGCTCAGCCACCACGTGTGTGGTGATGTCTTAATCGCTGCCCAGGGTGTGTGCTGGAAGGGAGGCTGGAGTCAGGGAGAACCCCTGATGACAACATCTTCCCATAGCTGCCCCGCCACATGGCGATACACGCGGGGCCGGTTCACCATGAGAATGTGCGTCACCACAGTTTATCCTATTCCAAGAATAGATGACTGTATTGATAAAATTGGCAAAGCTAAATTTCTTACTAAGTTGGATTTGTTGAAGGGTTACTGGTGTGTACCTTTAACTGAGAGAGGAAAGGATATTTCAGCTTTTGTACCTCCATCCGGTTTATACGAGTATAATGTGTTACCTTTTGGCATGAAAAAATGCCCCTAAACATTCCAGAGGATGATTAATTCAGTAATCCAAGGGTTAAGACATACAGATGCTTATATTGATGACTTGGTTATAAAAAGTGACACACGAGAAAAACATCTAAGGCAATTGGACAAATTGTTTGCAAGATTATCCAAAGAAAACTTAATTGTTAATTTAGCAAAGAGTCAATTTGCAAATGCCACTGTTACATACTTGGGTTATGTAGTTGGCCATGGTCAAGTTGCACCTATTCAAGTAAAGGTGAATGCAATTTCAGGGTTTCCTACTCCCAATGGCAAGAAAGCAGTGAGAAGGTTTTTAGGAATGGCAGGAGATTAAAGGAAATTTTGTTGAGGTTGCTCTTTCTTTCACCAATCTTTTGAAGAAATGGGATAAATTTGTGTGGACTAAAGATTGTCAGACAGCTTTAGAAAATTTAAAGATGCTATGCCATTGCCCTGTGTTAAAATCTCCTGATTTTGTCAATCATTTTCTGTAGCAGTTGATGCCAGAGAGGGACAGGTGCAGTTTTATTACAAAAACATAATGAAATTGACCATCCAGTTGCCTACTTTTCAAAAAAATTCAATGTTCATCAAATGAACTATTCCACTATTGAAAAAGAACTGTTAGCTATCATATTTGCTCTGCAGAATTTTAACGGGTATCTTGGTACATCTCATGAACCAATTGTTATATTCACTGACCACACTCCTCTGGTGTTTTTGAATAACATGAAGAATAAAAACAGAAGATTGTTAAACTGGAGTTTGATATTACAAGAATCTGATCTGCAAATTAACCATATCAGAGGTGTAAATAATGTGATTGCTGATTGTTTGTCAAGATGTTAAAATTGATCGTGTATAAAAATACCATTATTGAATTACTGAATTATAACATGTTATATATTGTGCATTGTTAGCTCTTTAGTGATTTTAAAACAGTTTAATTATAACTGAATTTTAACTCAAGAGTTAAAATTCCCTTTCAAGAGGAAGGTGTGACAGAGTATTTAGAGGTGGCTTGGAGGAAGTGCTCGAGCAGTTTGCACATACACATTTTAAAACACAGAAATTTTGCAGGACTTTTGCAGAATGCTTTTTGCAGAGGAGCAACAAAGTATCAACATACACTTGCCTGGGAAAGCATGTGATCTTTGCAGGCAGAGGGAGAACAGTTTAGAGAGGGAGGGTGTGAAAGCAGAGAGAGAGAAGACAGAAATCAGTTCTAGAAGGACAAAGACTGTCTGGTCAAAGGAAAAGGCTGGCTGTCTGAAAGGTGACCTGACAGAAGGAGGATCATCTGGAGAACCCTGAAGGGGGAAAGTTTCTTCAGCAAGACTGATTGAGAAGGAATCAATTGTGGATGTCCTGGAAGAGGAATTTCTCTCTGAAAACCAGCAAGAACCCTCCTGAGTCGCAACCTTTTGCCTGTTGAGCACGAAAGACTGGTGAACTTTATTAATGCTAACTTCTGTGCACAGTACAAGAATTGCCTACAACCAGTGAGATTGGATTGATACAAAGAACTTTTCTAATCTTAAATATACATTACACACACCTGCACTTAGTATTGGGGGGGGCGGGGGGGGAATTAAGTAGTTAGGTAGGTTAAGTAATAAGTTAAAGTTCAATTGTTTTCTTGTTGAAATATAATTAAAAACTACTTTGTTTAAGTAACCCTGTGTTGTGGTGAATATCTATTGCTGCTGGTTTTTGGGGTCCTCTGGACTCCGTAACATTGCACTCTGATTCCGAGCTGAAGTCAATGAATTGGAGTATGGGACATCTCTAGGTGGGTCAGGATGAAGTAGAGTGTGAAGGCAATAGCGTCATTTGTTGACCAGTTTGGATGGTGCAAGTCTAATTTCGCTAGAAGGTGCAATTTGATCTGTTCCATTACCAATCACTCAAAGCACTTCATGATTGTGGAGGTGAGTGCCACCTGGTGATGGTCATTTAGTCCAGTTACTGTCAGACTCTTGGACACTATCTTTAAGATATGGTCAGCTTGGCTGCACAGACCTTCAGCACCCGACCAGGTATGTGACCTGGACCAGCTGCTTTGTTCACTTAACCTTGCATGCAGCATCTTTCAGCCGCTCCAATTAGATTATCAGAGCCAGCATGACCAGGCTGAGGAACAGCTTCTTCCCACGGGCAGTGAGAATGCTGAATGACCAAAGGAACTGATCGCACTAACCCTCCAAGAATCGAATTTGTTCAAAGGAATGTTTATTTATTTATTTTTATAGATATAATACTTGTCCTCCATATGCATTGTTTGTCTGTATGTGAGTTATATCTGGTTGTGTGTCTGCATGCTTTGCACTGAGAACCAAGAATGCAGTTTTGTTGGGTTGTACTTGTGTAATCAGATGACAATAAATGACTTTTATTCCTCTTGTTCTTCAAGGGGAGACGAGGCTTTCTTTGACCTCACATTGTTTTTCTCATCAATCTAAATATTCTCTCAGACCTTGAGGGAGGATAGTGTAAAAATTACAGGGGCTCTGGCAGAAATATTTAAAATGTCCTTAACTACGGGTATGATCCCAAAGGATTGCAGGGTTTAAAAAAAGGCTTCAGAAGTAACTCTGGTGAGCCTGACGTCAGTAGTCGGTAAATTATTGGAAGGTTTTCTAAGAGATTGGATATACAATTATTTGGATAGCCATGGACTGATGAGGGATAGTCAACATGGCTTTGTGCGTGGTAGATTATGTTTAAACAATCATATAGAGTTTTTCCAGGAGGTTACCAGGAAAGTTGACAAAGCAAAGGCTGTGGAAGTTGTCGACTATGAACTTTAGTATGGCCTTTGACAAGGTCCCACATGGGAGGTTAGTTCAGAAGGTTCAGACACGAGGAGAGGTTGTAAAATGGATTCGAAATTGGCTGACTGGGAGGAGACAAAGAGGGATAGTGGATGATTGCTTCTCAGACTGGAGGCCAGACAGTGTACCTCAGTGATCGGTGCTGGGACCATTGTTGTTTGTGGTCTATGTCAATGATCTGGATGATAATGTGGTAAATGGATCAGCAATTGGAGGTGTTGTGGACAGCGAGGAAGGTTTTCAAAGCTTGCAGAGGGATCTGGACCAGCTGAAAATAAATAGACGAGAAAATGGCAGATGGAATTTAATGCAGACAAGTGTGAGGTGTTGCATTTTGGAAGGACAAACCAAGAAAGCACATATACAGTAAATGGTAGGGCACTGAGCAGTGTGGTAGAACAGAGGGATCCAGGAATACAGGTACATAATTTCCTGAAAGTGGTGTCGCAGGGTTGTAAAGAAAGTTTTTGGCATATTGGCCTACATAAATTAAAGTATTGAGTATAGGGAGCTGGGATGTGTTGTGTCCCCTTTGTAAGTGAGAAGATATAATAAAGCACTCGGGAGATGCAATATACACCTAACTTGCTTGGTTTAATTATACCATGGGGCGCATGCCCCACTCATCAGTGTGATGTGGCCATTACAGTATTCATGCTCCTAGCAATAAAATAGTCATGGGTATCTTTAATAGAAACATCCTTCCTTCTCAAAATAAAAGTTAATGCTTCTTTATCTCTTTATTTAAAATGTGAATTAAACATTTTAGTTATTAAACATTTTATCTATAAAAATTAGATTTTCTATTTTCACATATTTTCAGCAAAATTGCTCTGGCAGTGGGATGTTGCTTCTCCGCTTTGTAGATTTTGCTGTGACTGTTAAACTCTGTGATGCTGGTACGTGTGTAGGTGGTGGTGTTATTTGCTGTGTTTCATCTGCTGCTTGCTGTGCTGATGTTCCGGTGGTTTCGCCACGTGTTGCCATACTAGTCATTGATGTTGGAGACGTTGCTGGTGTTTTCGGTCATGTTGCTGCTTGCGTTGTTGGTGTTGCAGCTGTCTGCTTTGCCAGATCAGGTGTCGGGAGGATGTGGACTCTGTTTCGTCTCAGCCGTCTGCCAGATGTGGAACGTAGGCACCTCAGCTTTACTGACAACCTTTGCCGGGCTCCAGGTTTTCACCACTGACTCTTAAACATGTGCATTCTGCCCTCTGAAGAGCTCTGGTAAGGGTTGTGCATGTCCACTGTAGTACTGACGTCCTCCCTCCTGTACGTCAGCCAGCTTTCTTCTGGTTTCCTCCTGATGGCTTGGAGGATGGATTTTGCTTGGCAGGGTTGTTTTGTATTTCCTACCATTCAAAATCACTGCCGGGGATTTCATGTCGGCCCTCAAAGATGTTGCCCGTAGTGACAGAAGAGCAAGGTAAGGGCCTTCCTTTGTCTCTCAATGCTTGGTAAGTGTGCATTTGACTGTCTGCACATCTTTCGATGAACTTTGGCCCTTGGGGTAGTGTGGGGATAATGTTGTGATAGTGAACCTATATTCTGCAGCCAGCTCTCTGAATTCATGTGATGTGAATTGGGTCCTATTATCATGTATCACTTGCTCAGGTCTCCCCTATTCTGCAAAGAGTGCTCGTACCACTGAAGTGATGGGAGATGCTCTCAGGTCCTTCACTCTCCTGATGAATGGGAACTTAGAGTAGGAACAGGCCATAATCAGATACCACTCTTGGTTGTTAGTGAACAGATCTGCTCCCACTGTGTGCCGTGGCCTGGTGGGGATTTCAGCAGGAATCATCTCCTCCTTCTGTTATATGTTCCTGTACTTCTGAGATATCTGACATGCAGCCACCATCTTTTTTATCCTGTCCAGTACACCGTTCTCTTTGCATTTCTCTATTCCCATGTGGCCTTTATGTATTTTCTGGAGAATTTCTTTCTGCATGCCTCGGGTATTATCAGTCGTGACCCTGCCAGCAGAACACCATTCTCCGGTGATATGTCATCTCCGACAGACCAATACTGACGTATTGCTGGCTGCACCTGTTGTCTCTTCTCTGGCCATCCCCTGTACCACCTGTTGGGAGGCAGCTGCAACACATCGACCTTGATGGTTTATTTCCTGATCTGGCTTAGTTTAGAGCTGGTCACACTGGCAACGTGATGTACCTTGATCCCCAAGTCCTTCATCTCATACTTTTCATTTGGGGAAAGGCGTGACAAGGCATTGGCAAGCACCATTTCCTTCCCTGGTTTGTTATTCAAGGTGAGGTCGGAGCATTGGAGGCAGAGGAGGAGCCTCTCCAGTCTAGCTCGTGTCGCACTTATGTTCATTTTCTGGATGTGTTCCAGCGGGTGATGGTTACTCTCCACCACAAACTCTCTCCCATAGAGGAATTTGTTGCATTTTTTGCATCCGTACATGACTGCCAACAGCTCCCTCTTGACATTGGCACATCTGGTCTCTGCTATTGTCAGGGGTTTAGATGTGAAAGTTGTTGGTTTTCCTTCCTGCACCAATGCTGCCTCTGGTAGAAGTGTCCACTTGTAGTCTGACTGTTTTTTTCTGTCATAATAGCTCAGTTCTGATTCTTTGCAGTTTACATCTTTGAGCTGGTCAAAACTTTTCTTATGATATGGTGACCACTGAAACTCCCCATCTTATTTCAGCAGCTCTCTAAGGTTGGTTGTGTGGTCTGACGTGTATAAGATGAAGGAGCTCATGTACTGGACCAAACCAAGGAAACTTCTTGGCTCCTTCTTGTCCTTTGGGTATTCCATCTCAGCAATGGCTGTGACCTTCTCTGGGCTTGGCTTGACCCCATCAGGTGTCTACACCCTTCTGAAGAATTGGTTCTCCTTCTCCTGATGATGCATTTGTCTGCATTGAGTTTGATGCCAGCCCCTCTTGTTCTCTCCATGGCTTCGTGTAGGTGAAGATGATGAGTTTTTTCATCTCTACCATAGTCCTGGATGTTGACTGTGATGCCTGTAGGTCTCATCGATCTTCTGTTGAAACACGTCCTAGCTCACCTTGAGGCCAAAAGGTAGTCGCGTGAACTTGTAACGACCAAATGGAGTATTGAACATTGTGAACAGTGTTGATTCATCATCCAGCTTCACGTTCCAATATCCATTCTTAGCATCTAACTTGCCGAAGATTTTGGACCCTGTTGGTTCTGGTGTGATGTCTTCCAGTGTTGATGTTGGGTAGTGACCCTTCTAGATGGCTTGATTTGTCTTTAGGGTCCAGGCATATCCTCAGGTGGCCATTCAGTTTTTCCTTTACCCCTATGGAATTTACCCAGTCAGTCAGCTCCATTATTTTTGCTACCACTTGCTTGTCCTCCATTTCCTTCAGTTCTTGTTCCAGCTTTTATTTTAAGCTCTATCAGCACTTTCCTTGGAACATGGGCTACTGATTTACAGTCTGGGTCTATGATGATGTAGTACTGGAAGTCTCCAAAGTACCCGACTGTGTCATCGTAGCATTCAGGGTACATGTAAATGAGCTCGGCCTTGTTTGTGATCGGGAGGGCGGTGCTCAAGTAGGGTGTCGCTGTTGATTCTCTTGGACATTTTCTTCTCATGGATCATGGTTTACAGAGATTAACTCCTGACAGCTATTCAGAGCTAGAATTGCTGGTCCGTCAGCGTCTCCCATGGAGAATGTACATGTGATGTTCTTTCCTTTATGACAGCCTCTGATTTTAGTTTTTCCTAGCTGTTTGATCCACCATCCACTATGGTCCACCATAGGCTGTGAGTGTGATGTTTGTAGCCTCTAGTATGCCTTCCTTTGGGTATCTGTTCATTAAGTTGTCAGGAAACATCTGATGGTAGAGTCTGAATGGAAGGACGTCGCTTTGCGATCCAGTGTCCAGCTTTACTTTCAAGCTGAATGTTGTTTGTCTGCTTCTGATTATTCTCTTTACTTGGATCATAGCCATGCAACTCATTTCTCTCTTTGTTTTCACTCTTTGACACCTTGTGAAGGTGTATTGTCTCCATGTCAGTGCGCCGGAGCCACCATTGTCACTTCCATCTACGTAATGTATTTTTTCCTTGTATCCTTTCTTTATTGGCATTTTTGTTTTCTTCGTATCAGACCTGCACATCTTTTCCCAGCGGTCCTGCATTTAGAACCATATGTGGGGCATTTCGAAGGGGTGCAGCCTGCCACAGCTCTTGGGGGTTTGTGGCTTTCTTGGTGTGTGCTTTACAGCTTCAACCCTTCAACCTGTGTTGTGTGTTGGCCTATACGAAGATGGATTATGTTTGTCTCCTGATGGCCTCAAAGACCCTAGCTGAATCTGCTAGCTTTAAGCTCACCTTCCCTATTAGAGCCTTTTGTACATTGGGATGAGCACTTCTCCAGATCAGTTGATCGACTAGCTTTCTTCAATTTCCTTGAATTTACATTTTGTGGCAACATTCTTCAACCTAATGAGGAAATTATTCACTGTCTCATTGGGCTCTGGAATTCATATTGTTTGATTCTGTGGTTAGCTCTAGGTTCCAGGTTAGAGAATTTCTCAAATATATTCTCTGAATCATCCCTTTCCGTCTCAGCAAGCTCCCAGCTGTCTTTGTGCCCCATCCAGAGGAGGATATAACTAACCTTTTCCTCCTGTGTGGTCCCTTTGAGGAAGTTTTTGAATGCCAAGTTGCACTTCTGCCAAAAGTTCTTGAAGGTTTCTACAATGTCATTGGCTTCCAGTCCAAGACCAGCTGCAATGCTGCTGCTATGGTGGTAGCCATTTCTTTCTGCTCTGATCAAGTAATGATTTATTTTTTCTTTAAGCAATTTTCAAGCGTTTGTGGAGATTTAAAACCACCAGTATGACTTAGTTTTCGACATCAGCCATGCTGCCACTATGTTGTTTCCCCTTTTTAAGTGAAAGGACACAATAAAGCACTTGGGAGATGCGATATACATCTAACTTACTTGGTTTAATTACACCATGTTTTCTGCTGCGCAGAACAATACATTAATATGTCTGTGCGCATGCCCCGCTTATCAGTGTGATATGGCCATTACAGTATTAATGCTCCTAGCAATAAAATAGTCATGGGCATCTTTAATATATAACAGGATGTTATGGTAAAATTGTACAAGACATTGGTGAGGCCAAATTTGGAATATTGTGTGCAGTTTTGGTCACCAAACTACAGGAAAGATATTGTTATGGGTTATATTTTATATTATATATAAATGTCTTTAAAAGAGATAGATTGTGGGGGTTTTAGTGTAGGTCACTTCACAAACAGATACGTACAGTTCACATCTCATTTAAAATGCAAGAGCTTTGCTGAAGCCAGACATTCAGGCTACAGTGGCTTTGAAAAAGACAATGGAACTGCTTTGGAAGGAACTTCAGAAGTAAGTGTAAATGGAACAATCTACAGGCAGAAGCTGATAAGATCTTTCAAGGATTGGGTTTGGAGCCCTCCAAAAAGTTCTGGTTTTTACAAGCAGAGAGAAAGGAAAGAACAAACAGGATTTCTCTTAGAGAGAGGGAGAGAAGTGAGTTCTGAAGTAGCTTTTGAAGCTGCAACATGGCAAGCTGGCAGCTTGTTGAAAACCCCATTTTGAAGATGGGTTGTGAGTTCTGAGTTCAGCCCGTTCAAAACCCTTGTAGTCCTTACAAGAGGAAATGGCTGGCTAGAGTGTTACTCCTGAAATAAGGGAAACAATAAGAAGTATGTCATGACCTGGAAGAAGAGGTTATCATTTGGAAAACCCATGATGGGGAAAGTTTCTTCAGCAAGAGACTGAAGTGACTGATTGGAGGAAATCAGTTTGAGTGTGATCAACGAGCAACAAATCTCTCTCTAAAACCAACAAGAACCTTCCTGAGCGGTCACCATTCACCTTTAAGCACCAAAGCCTGCTGAAAATTCATAAATGTTAAATTCTGTGCACAGTATAAGAATTGCCTGATACTTGTGAACTTGGAGAAATGAATGCTTGGACTACTAAAGCAAAGAACTTTCCTGAACATGTACACATTACATACACATGTGCTTAGAATTAGAAGGGGGTTAAGTTAATAGTAATAAGTTAAAGTTTGATCCTGTTTTTATGTTTAAAGAAAATTAAAAGCAACTTTTGTTTAAGTAACCATTGTCTTGATGAATTTCTATTTTTGCTGGGTTTTGGAGTCCTCTGGGCTTGTAACAATATCAATAAGATAGAAAGAGTGCAGAGAAGATTTACTAGGATGTTGCCTGGAATTTGGCAACTGAGTTACAAGGGAAGGCTAGGACTTTATTTCCTGCCTGGCGTGTAGAAGAATAAGGGGAGATTTGATTTTTACAATTACAAAGGGTACAGAGTAAACTGAGGTTAGATGAAATACAAACAAGAGGACATGGGTTCAGGGTGAAAGGGGAGAAGTTTAGGGGGAACATTAGGGGGAACTTCTTCATACAGAGAGTCATGGGAGTGTGGAATGAACTTCAAGCTGAAGTGGAGAAAGAAGGATCAATTTTAACATTTAAGTATTTGGACAGGTACATGGATGGGAGAGGGATGGAGGGCCATGGAATGGGTGCAGGTCAGTGGGATTAAGCAAAAAATATGGTTTGGCATAGACTAGAAGGGCTGAAGAGGCCTTTTTCTGTACTGTTATGTTCTATGCTTCTAATCTCTTTGTAGAAGGTAGTTAACATGTCAGGAAGGGAGGCATTGTTATCTCTGACCTGCAAGGTTGTCTCGTCATCAGTTATGGTTTGAATACCCTGCTACATGTGCCTTGTGTTACCAGTGTCACATGGGTGTCTTTGGATTTCAGATTTATTGTCAGAGTACAGAATTACCATTTATTGGTGGTGCCAAAAAAAATTGTACATAATGTACGGATGTAAACAAATAAACAATTGTGCAATACAGAGAGGAGAGAAAAAAAAACAATAAGGTGTACAAGTAAGAGACTTAAATGAGTCCCTAATTGAGTTTGTTGTTGAGTCTGATGGTGGAGGGGTAGCAACTGTTCCTGAACCTGGTGGTGAGAGTCTTGTGGCACCGATACCGTGTTCTGGGTGGTGTGAATCCTTGATGATTGCTGGTGCTCTCTGATGGCAGTGTTCCTGTAGATGTTCTTTGTGCATACAAAAAATAAATATTGTTCATATGGGAGTCTCGGATGGTCAGTATGAGCAGTTCCTTTGGTTGTTCAGCATCCTCCCTGCCCGTGGGAAGAGGTAATTCCTCATTGGTGCTGGCTCTGATACTCCTGTATCTCTTTACCGACAGGAGCAGCTGAAAGTTGGTGTGTGCAGGATGGAAAGGGTCCTCAATGAATTTGCATGCCCTCGATTGTGGGGTGGGGGTGCAGGGTGGGAGGGAGACTCCAGTGATCCTCTCTGCCACTCTTCACACTGTGAATTGACCTCTGATTCATTTCTCTGCAGCAACCATGCCACACAGTGATGCAGATGGCCAGGACACTCTCAAAAGAACTTCTAGATCAAGGGTGTCAAACTCAAATTCACGGAGGGCCAAAATTAAAAACTTAGACTAAGTCGAGGGCCGAACTAAATATTTATTGAAAATTTTCAACAACATCTGCATGTTTTCTCTTCTTTCAACATATGTAACGTTAAACTTTTTCTTATTAAAATAAATGTTTAATAATAGTTTTGGATAAACTCTTTCCAGAAGCATTAACAAATGAGAAATAAAATATTCAATAAATAATATTTCTCTATAGAGGATTTGTCAAATGTTGCTAGTGTGCTGTCGAATAGTAAAATCTGAGGGCTATTGAGAATGTGGGAGAATAACATGATTCCTGAAACAATCAAATGGGTGACTGATTGTGGGCATGAACTCTAGCAGGGTTATTTGCCATGCCCTTTTTCCATTGGTACAGATATCCTTTGATTTACACACTTTTCAAGTTTTATGCCTAATGAGCTTGTATCCAGGTGCAGGACCATTTTTAACCAGGAATATATTTATCACTGTGACATGAAACTATTGGAAGATCGTTTTATCCTGAGATTAAAGTTCATAATACTTACTCAGGCCTGTGTGCGGGAGGGCGGGGTTTGCGGGGGATCGGGTTGGACAACAACAGTGCGGGGGCATCGGCTCTCGCTGCAGGGCGGCATCTCGGCGGATCTGCGGCCCCGTCATTGTGACTCGCGGGTCGGCCTGCGGCAGGGAGGGGGAGTGGGCAACGGTCCTGGCGAGGTCAGGCCCCCCCTGAGTTTCTGCCGGACCCGCCTTGACCTGCTGAGTTTCTCCCGGACCCCCCTCGACCTGCTGAGTTTCTGCCGGACCCCCGTTGACCTGCTGAGTTTCTCCAGGACCCCCCTTGACCTGCTGAGTTTCTCCCGGACCTCCCTTGACCTGCTGAGTTTCTCCTGGACCCCCCTTGACCTGCTGAGTTTCTCCCGGACCCCTTCCCCTTGACCTTCTGAGTTTCTCCCGGACCCCTCCCTCTTGACCTGGTGAGTTTCTCTCGGACCCCCCTTTGACCTGCTGAGTTTCTCCCGGATCCCCCTTTGACCTGCTGAGTTTCTCCCGGACCCCCTTTGACCTGCTGAGTTTCTCCCTTCTGGTGTTTTTACGAGAACCACAGACTTTCGCTCATACATTGATGAGGGGGATCAAGGGCCAAACATTGTCAGGTACCTCTCTGCTGGATAAAGAATACAGTTTAACCCACTGAGTTTCTCCAGTGTTGGGTTTTCACGAGGTAGAGTCAAAGGGCCGAAGGGCCTGTTTCTGATCTGTAATGTTCTACGGACCCTGCTCTTCTTTCCGTGCCGGTGTCCCAGGACCTTTCCAGGGCAGTCTCCGCGCTCAGGACCACGCTGGGATCCCGGTCAGTGGTGGA
Source organism: Narcine bancroftii (assembly GCF_036971445.1). Taxonomy (NCBI): domain Eukaryota; kingdom Metazoa; phylum Chordata; class Chondrichthyes; order Torpediniformes; family Narcinidae; genus Narcine; species Narcine bancroftii. Next base: position 202,791,552 of record NC_091472.1, read on the forward strand.
GGAGCAGGTGAGCGCAGCTAATCCCGATCCAGCCCACACCACTCCCGAGATTGGCGGGGGGTTCCACCCTACCTGCCCGACCAGCCTCGCTCTCCACGTGTACTCCGGGCACCCGCCGCTGGTCTGGTGGGAAGGCGCAGGGCGGCCTGCGGCCGACGCCCCCATCGCCCGGCGGGGAGCCCCAATCTTCCCTCCGGCGTCCCGACTCCATCTGCAGCTCCAAGAAACGCTGTGCCACTGGGGTTCCGGGCGCTGGGAAGCGGCCTTGGCTTCCCCTGACACCGGCCAGGCCGCGCTGCGGTGGGGGGGGGTGGGCGGGGGGACATGACAGCGTGTTTATAAAACCACCCACCACTACTTTTCAAGGACCAGGATTTTTCTCTCTCTCTCTCACCCTGGGACACAGTGGTTACTGTGCATGCGCTACACTGGCGCGGCGGCCAGCGGGCCACCTCTAATACATCTTTGATATGATCTTGCGGGCCAAATATAATTATATCGCAGGCCAAATTTGGCCTGTGGGCCAGAGTTTGACATGTGTGTTCTAGATGGTTGACAAGTTGGTGGCTGGTAGCCAGTAGCCTTGACTGCTTCACAAGAGCAGGTGTAGGCCATCAACACGTCAGGTCTGCTCTGTCATTTTTATCACTCCACCCCACTCCTCAGCATTCTTCCTGTAACCCTTGGTGCCCTGATTAATCAAATACCTGTCAATTTCAGCCTTAAATACTCCCAACAACCTCATTTCCACTGCTGCCTGTACAACAAGTTCTACGGACTCACGACCCTCTGGCTAAAGAAATTTCTCCGCATTTCTGTTTTAAATTAACACCCTTTTATCCTGAAATTGTGACCTCTTATCCTAAACTCCTCTACCATGGGAAACAACTTTATCACATCTACTCTGTCCAGGCTTTTCAGCATTTGAAATGACTCTGAGGTCCCCCCTCATCCTTTTGAACTCCAACGAGTACAGTCCAAGAGCCGACAAATGTTCCTCATGTGCTAACCCTTTCATTCCTGATATCATCTAGTAAATTTTCTCTGAACCCTCTCCAATGCTATCACATCCTTTATCAAATAAGGTGCCCAAATTGCACTTCAAGTGAGGTCTCACTAGCAACCTATAGAGTCTCAACATTCTATCCCTGCTCTTGGATGCTTTCCCTCTAGAAATGAATGTCAACACTGTATTCGCCTTCTTCACTACCAACTCAAACTAGAGATCAACCTTTAGGGTATCCTGTATGAGGACTCACAAGTCCCTTTGCACCTCCGAATTTTTAATTTTCTCCCCATGTAAATAATAGTCTATTTCTTCTACCAAAGTGCATGACTGTCCACTTCCCAACATTGTATTTCATCGGACATCTCTTTGCCCGTTCTCCTAATCTATCCAAGTCTCTCTCCAGCCTTTCTGTGACCTCAGCTCTACCATCTATTTTGGTATCATTCACAAATTTAGACAAAGCCATCTATTCCATTATCCAAATCGTTTATATACAACATAAAAAGAAGCAGCCCCAACACCTGCAGAACACTATTAGTAATAGGCAGGGAACCCGAATAGGATCTCCTTATTCCCATTCTCTGTTTCCTGCCTATTAACCAATGGTCTATGCCTGCTAGAATACTTGCTGTAATTCCATGAGCTCTCGTCTTGTTGAGCAGCCTCGTGGGCGGCACCTTGTCAAAGGCCTTTTGAAAGTCCAAGTACACAACATCCACTGCTTCTCTCCTGTCTATCCTGTTTGTTACCTCCTCAAAAAATTGAAGTATATCAGACTAATAGGTCTATAGTTTCTTTTTTACTACCTCCTTCCCTTCTTATACAGCGGAGTGACATTCACGATTCTCCAGTCCTCTGGAAATACAGTCACTGTTGTGCCTCCCTGATATATGGTCAGAAACAATGCTTGTAGACCAGAACAGAAAAAAAATCACTCCAACTCAAAGCTAGATTCCACATTACAGCACAGAAACAGGCCTCTTCGGCCCTTCTAGACTGTGCCAATCTCTGTGTCTGTGTGGGTTTTCTCTGGGGGCTCTGGTTTCCTCACACTGTTCAAAATGTGCCAGGGGTGTAGGTTGGGCAGGAAGGACTCGTGGCCTGAAATGGCCTGTTACTGTGCTGGTCTAAATTAGTCCCATTGACCTGCACCCAGTCTATAGCCCTCCATGCCTCTCCCATCCATGTACTTGTCCAAATACCTCTTAAATGTTAAAATTGAGCCCATATTCACCACTTTAGCTGGAAGCTCATTAAACACTCCCATCATCTCTGTGTGGAAAAACTTCTCCCCTCATGTTCTCCCTTTCATCCTTAACCCATGTCCTCTGGTTTGTATCTCACCTACCCTCAGTGGAAAAAGCCTATTTACATTTACTCTAATTTTCAATATCTCTATCAAATCTCCCCTCATTCTTCTCCATTCCAGGGAATAAAGTCCTAACTATTTTTTTTTTTGCCTTTCCCTGTAATTCCTGAAGTCCTGGTAGCATCCTAGTAAATCTTCTCTGCACTCTTTCTATCTGATAGATATCTTTCCTGTAGTTAGGTGACAAAACTGCACATAATACTGCAAATATGGCCTCACCAGTGTCTTATAAAACTTTAATGTGAGATCCCAACTCATGTACTCAGTATTTTGATTTATGAAGGCCAATATGCCAAAAGCTCTCTTTACAGCTCTATCTACCTGTGACACCACTTTCAGGGAATTATGTATCTGTATTCTCGATCCCTCTGTTCTACCACACTCCTCAGTGCCCTACCATTTACCATGTGTGCCCTTTCTTGGTTTGTTCTTCCAAAATGCAACACCTCACATTTGTCTGCATTATATTCTATCTGCCATTTTCCAGCCCATTTTCTCAGCTGGTCCAGATCCCTCTGCAAGTTTTGAAAACATTCTTCACTGTCCACGCCACCTCCAACCTTGGTGTAATCTGCAAATTTGATGATCCAATTTACCACATTAAGACAGCAAGCACTTCCTCCTCTTTAATCTATAAAAGAGATAGAAACGAAAGTTTTTTCTCTTCAGATCAGTAAATGAAGATGATTACTATTTAACTATCAGATCAGCTTGAAACAAAATCAAGTTATTGTCATCTGATTGCACAAGTACAACATGACTAAACAGTATTCTTTGATCCTCAATGCAAAATATGCAGACATGCAACCAGACATAAATAACACACATACAGACAAATAATATATATAGAACCATAGAATAATTACATCACAGAAACAAGCCATCTTGGTCCCTCTAGTCTGTGCCGAACCATATTTTTGCCTAATCCAACTGACTTATACCCAGCCCTCTATACCTCTCTCATCTATATACCTGTCCAAATTCCTCTTTAGTGTAAAAATTGAGCCTGTTTTTACCACTTCATCTGGCAGCTCATTCCACACCCCCACTACTCTCTGTGTGAGTAAGTTCCTCCTAAACATTTCCCCTTTCACACTTAACCCATGTCCTCTGGTTTGTATCTCACCTGGCATCAGTGGAAAAAGTCTATCTACATTTACTCTATCCCCTCATAATTTTAAATACCTCTATCAAATCTCCCCTCATTCTTCTACACTCCAGGGAATAAAGTCCTAACCTGTTTAACTTCCCTGTAACTTAGTCCCTGAAGTCTGGGCAACATCTTAGTAAATCTTCTCTGCACTTTTACCAACTTAATGATACCTTTCCTGTAGTTAGGTGACTCAAACAGGAACAGTATTCATAAATAAATAAATAGATTTTGTATCCTAAATAAGAGGATCTCGGAGGGTGAGTGTGACCAGTTCCTTGGGTTGATCAGCGTTCTCACTGCCCACAGGAAGAAACAGTTCCTTGGCCTAATGGTGCTGGCTCTGATACTCCTGTATCTCTTCCCCGATGGAAGAAAGTGAAAGATGCTGTGTGCAAGCTGAAGGGGTCCTCGATGATTTTGTGCATCCTCTTCACACAATGTTCTGAACAATGATTCAGATCACTAAAGAACTTTACCTTCAGTGAAAACTATCAAGGATTTAAACATTTTTCCAATGCCTCTGACATTCCAACCTGTAAAGTATTAAAATGAAATAAATTATTTGTTAAAAAATACAATAAATCAAAAAATGAAACCAATAAATTCAAACTAAAGTAAAATAATTAAAACAAAACTCACCTTCCCTGTTGTTCCAAAGTCTGCAGGTGAATAATCATCTTTGAAGTTAATGGGGTTTCTGATCCTACATCGGCTCTGATTTGGCCTATATTTAATGCTAAGAAATTTTAGCAAACCTGGGCCTTATTGCTGGATGTCACAGTGCCAGATGCTACAAAATTGGCCATTCCGTAAATCTCGGACATCTGCAGTTGACAGTGCACGTTTGATAGTCCAAAACATGCTGAAAGTTAGATAGCTGAATGCCAGCTGTTCTGATCAGAACTATAGGTGAAGAGACTCTTGCCAATAATTTCTCACCCAATAATTTACAGTAGAGTGAAACCAGCAAGTCCACAGATGCTGTGATTGTAGTAAAAACACATAAATGCTGGAGGAACTCAGCAGATCTTGCAGCGTCCATAGGGGGTAAAGATATACAACATACTTGCAGCTTGAAGAAAGACTCAGGCCAGAAATGTCTGTTATATATCTTGACCTGAGTGGATGGTGTGAGACGTACTGAGTTCCCCCACCATTTCTGTGCTTTTACTCGTTATTTACAGTACTTACCCTTAGAGGGCAGTAAAGTATTAAACATGTTCACAGTTCCCAAAGAAGCCATCTGAGCACTGTCAACGAGATTAGTGCATTTGTAATCATGTAACTTTTAACATCTCTAGAAATGTACCACCTCCCTTGTTGTCAGGTGTACAATGCATTGCTTTCTTATCTAAAGTGTAAGTGGAGATTAATTAGAAATTGTTTATAATGTGGAATCCTACTTTTGAGTTATCAACACTCTGTTGCTCTAAAATGTTATGCCAGATGGTGATAGAGAGATAACCTTTCAACAACATATTAGATGATGGGTGTGCAGAGGGTGGGATGGGGTGAGAAAGCAACAAGAATATTAACTCCTTGGTGAAACATGAGTCTTTTGGTCTGTCTTGTTCAGATGGATTATAAATAATGCAACAGACACTCGAGACAAGTATGGGCTGAAATCTATTTGTGGCTTATATAAAGTAAAATGATCTCTATATATCGCATTTCATGATCTCAGGACATCCCAGACAGCTTCAGAAGATGTCTCCATGCCATCACTAAAACCTCTCAACTCTGCTTCTGTTGAGCTCGTTTGCTGCTGAAACCTTTAGACATGCTCTGTTCATTTCTAGTTTAAACTATTCCATTGTAGTGGCTACTACGGTGGATGCTACTAAATAAAGGCAAACACACACAAAGGTAGTCAACTCAAGACTGTTTCATTGCAGACATACACAGACCTTTTATTCCCTGCCGGTTAATGAGCTGTTAGTGAACAGCTGCTGGTCCACAGAACGAGCAGGTTAAAGCTATGAGCCATTAGGCCCCCGCCCCTTTAGGCAGGGGCTTCATCTGATCCACTCGCTGTACTTTGGCATACAGCACTGCTAGCCCACAATGTGTCAGTTAAGTCTGTGAACTGATGGTGGCGGTTTGTGATTCTGCGCTGTGCACCCTCTACACCATTGTACTTCAGGCAAATTGTTCCTCATTCAACCCTTTGTAGAATGGAGATCATCTGTCCAAACACCTATTTATCTACCAGTTCTTTGTTTGATAACTGTGATAGTACAGATCTATCACCAATGTATATAGTTACTGTATCTAGACTGTGTTTACAGCGATTGGCTGAGAGCTAAGCCACACCTATTATCTGGGCCTTAAAGGGTTGTGTCCCTAGCCAGGTCGGATCATTCCGGACTGGTCGGCCACCTGTGAAGAGCTCCTGTCTTTTGCTAATAAAATTGTAGAGCTCGTTGAAAGAATCAAAGACTTGTTGATCCAAACCAAGGCTTTTATTAGCAAAAGACAGGAGCTCTTCACAGGTGGCCGACCAGTCCGGAATGATCCGACCTGGCTAGGGACACACCCTTTAAGGCCCAGACAATAGGTGTGGCTTAGCTCTCACCCAATCGCTGTAAGCACAGTCTAGATACAGTAACTATATACACTATGTACATTGGTGATAGATCTGTACTATCACAATAACTTGCAGTGATGTGGATGTGTATGAATTTGAATTTGCTGGATTCAGAATCACACATGCATTGGCTGTGTCTTTGCTTGCTCCATCTTGCCCATGCTCTTGCTAATCAGTGGCGGATTGCCCATTAGGCTGAAGCCTAGGGGGGTCTGTCCATGATTTGATTGATCGCCCAACAGGCCAATGAAGCTGGATCCACGCGGAGGGCATGACATACAGCCAATGAGTGTAGATGTTGGAGGGTCCGTGGGCGGTAACATTGTGCAGCCAATGTCGCGAATAGAGATTAGTAGCAACTATTGCCTTGAGAATAAACGCCATAGTCATGATAGTTGTGGAGACTGTTACATATCAACAACTCGGGCCCGGATCAAGGTGACTACAGCTGTGCCATCGGAATTGGGCCACAGCTGCATTCAAGAGTGGGTGCTTCTGCTGTGGGTGAAGATGGAGGCAGATGTTCTGTCCCATTCTGTGTTTACTGCGTCCACTGTAAAATGGCGGGCGATTCTGACTGGGGTTCATCCGCCCGGTTGGAGGCCTGATTCACAGCTGGGGGTGGGGGGGGGGGGAAGGAGCAACTGCTCCCCTGCCTTTTCAGCCTGGCAGCGTCCCCACCCCACAGCCCTCCTGCACCACATATTTTTGAACTGTGCTGAGACCATCCCATCTGCTGCAGATGCCTTGGTCTCACAGTTCAAAAGTAGGTGCTGCTGAATCTCTCAGCCTATACCGGAGCTCCCAATGCCCGAGTCCTGACTCCAAATCCTCTCTTCGGCCTACACCGTGTCCGTCTCCGAACTTTCCCCTCGGCCTACACAGGAGCTCCCAATGCCCGACTCTGAACCCTCCCCATGGCCTACACCAGAGTGGCCTTCTCCGAACCCGAACCCTACACCAGAGCTCCCGATGCCTGACTCTGAACCCTCCCCTCAGTCTAAACTGGTGCTCCCGACGCTTGACTCTGAACCTTCCCTTTGGCCTACACTGGAGCTCCCTACACCTGACTCTGAACTCTCCCCTTAGCCTACACCAGAGTTCCTGACACCTGACTCTGATCCTTCCCCTTGACTTACACTGGAGCTCCCAACACCTGACTCTGAACCCTCCCCTCAGCCTACACCAGAGCTCCCAACGCCTACCTGGTGTGCATGTGCAGTAGGCCAAGGGGAGGGGCTTGTACAAGTTCTCGAGAGTGTCCATTGCGCTCTTGTTCGTGGAGCAGCTTTTGGTTACCTGGAAGGCGTGGGGACTCAGCTTTGACCAGAATAGGAGCAACCTCTTCTGATAGGAGTCCAGGATGTCACCCTCATGTGCCTCGATGATTGCCTCAACCACGTCCTGCCAGATCTCGAAGCATGTCTGAGCTTCCAGGTGGTGTGGGTTGACCTCAAGGCTCCCTGCGCTCAGGAGTTTTTCCTTGGCAGCCATGGGAAAATTTTGTGGATTAAATTATGGTGTGCTGTTAAACAGAATCACACACACAAGGTAAAGACTATACAGAGCCAGGCTGGCTATGGCTGCAGCAACTCAGTGTGAAGCCTCGGGAGGCCAGCACAGGCTTATATCCCAGAGGGTGATTGACACCCGACCAGATGGGGCTTGATCCATTCAGGCCGACTGATTGGCAGCCGGCCAGGTGTTGTCCTGTCCCCTTACACTCCTGCAAGTACAGAGGTTTTCCCCTGCAGTAGGCCGGTGGTGTATCACCACACTCAGAGAGTGATGGCTGAGTGGAATGACCTTCCAGAAGAGGAGGTTGCAGCAGGGTCAATTTTGTCCTTTTAAGAGAGGGTTGGATGAGTACATGGATGTGAGGGGACTGGTGGGTTATGGAGAGGGAGCAGGTAGGTGGGACTAGTGGAGTTCACTTGAATTGGTGCGGACTAGAGGGGACGTAATGGCCTGTTTCTGTACTGAAATTGTTATACGATTAATATAGCACTATCTCAATATCCCTATACAGAATCATCCAGCTGGTTTTTGTGATCAAGTCTGGACTGAAAATTGAGCAATTTACAACATTCTAACTCAATGGTAAAAATGCTTTCAATTGATCTGCAGCTGACATCAATAATGAATACTCTGGAATAAGTTACAAGTAAGATTCTAATCATGGATCTGTACAAATTATATATAGAATAATGGAAGCTTGGCAGAATTACAAACTTGAAAAGATTGAATGAGTCAAACCTCAGAATTCATTATTGACAAGGATCGAACCGAGTTACCGAAGTAATGTAGTTTTGAGAACACTGCTAAAAAATAAATTTTAATGCAGATTTGCAAATAATACCCCTATTGTACGTTTGGTTTATTTAAAACTGGAATTTGAAAGACTTTGCAGTCAATGCCTTCTACATCTGATTTGACCACAGTGACAGTAAAGAACCATCCATCTGCACCCCCACATCCCCTGATGATCCTATCCTGTCAGAGGATGACGTGCATGCTGTCTTCAGGAGAGAGAATCTAAGGAAAGCATCCGGTCCAGTTGGAGTACTTGGCCAAGTGTTAAAAATCTGTGCTGACCAACTTACCAATGTATTCACATGGGTCTGATAACTTAAGGAAGGCTTGTGATTAGTGGCTTGTGATTAGTGAATACCCTGAATTGCTAGCCTTCCAAAAAGTATCATAAATGTCTCAGCACCAGGTACAGTGCTAACAGCTCTCGGTCAAAAGCGCTGTATTTGAGCTCTGGGTGGAGCAAAAGGCCAGGGGATGCCACTAGACCTTGAAGAGTTATTCTAGCTCATCCCCTAATGCAGTAGGTGCCTCCGGTCTGGGGTGGACCAGGAGGGTGGTGTTGGCCAGTGTGTCTTTGGCGTTCTGGAATGCCCTCGAAAACTCATCGTCCCAAGTAATGTCTTTTGACTTGCCTGTCATCAGCGCGAAGATGGGGTGCATGATGCGTGCTGCTGCTGGTATGAACCTGTGGTAAAGGTTTATCATACTGGCGAATTCCTGTAGCCCTTTTATTGTGTGTGGCTAAGCAAAATGCCGGACCGCCTCAACCTTCTTGGGGAGGGGTGTAGCCCCGTGTCTGTTAATCCTGTGCCCTAGGAAATTGATGAACTGGTATTTTGCAGGGTTGATAGTCATCCCAATCTCACTCAAGTGGGTTCACAGCTGTCTCAGGTGGGCAGCGTGGTCCTTGCAGCTGGCAATGAGGATATCGTCCAAATAGATGAAAGCAAATGGGAGGTCCCGGCCCACTGAAAAGTTTGTGTCATTTTCTTTAGATGAGAATGGAGAAATTCAAACAAACCAAAGTGGGGTTATAATTGCTGTCTTGGGGACATCTTGGGGGTGAACTGGGATTTGGTGGTACCCCCATGAGGTCCACCTTGGAGAACTCCCATGCCCCATGCAGGTTGGCAGCAAAGTCTTGGATGTGGGGCACGGGATATCTGTTGGTCATGGTGGCCTCATTGAAGTGGCAGTAGTCACCACATGAACTCCAACTCCCTGTTGATTTGGGCACCAGGTGGAGGGTAGAGGTCCAGGGTCTGTCGGAACTCTGCACAATCCCCAGCTCCTCCATTTTCTTAAACTTCTCCTTCGCCAGGCTGAGCTTTTCAGGAGGGAGTTGGCGTGCCCTGGCATGGAACGGGGTGGGGGGGGGGGGCGGGGAGGGGTGGCGGGGGGCCCTCGGTCAATATGTAGTGCCTCATCACGTGCTTTGACTTGGCCATGGAGAACTCTGGTGTCACTATTGAGGGGAACTCCGCTAGGATGTGGGCAAATTCATTGTTTGAGAGTGTTACAGAGTCCAGGTTTTAGGGGGGGGGGGGTGGGTAGCTTGGCTTTCCCCAGAGGCATAGTCTGAAAGGGTTTGGCATGCACCAAAAGCCGTCCTTTGAGGTTGACAAGCAAACAGTGGGCCTGAAGGATGTCAGCCTCCAGGAGCAGTTGCGCCACTGCCACAAGGGTGAAGGTCCATGTAAAGCAGCTGTTGCCAAAATGAAGGGGATGGTGTGGGTCTCAAAAGGTCGAAAGCAGGAGCTGTTGGCTGCCCGCAGTGTTGGGCCCTGCTTGCTGCTGCGGGTGTCAATACCTGCAGGGGTAGGATGCTTATCTCAGTGCCCATTTCGACCAGAAAACACTCGCCCAATAATGAGTCCCAGACATGGAGGAGGCTATCATTTGGGCCAACTCCTTATCTAGCTGTTCCAGGTGTTCACTTGCCTCTCCGCTGGCCTTGATCTGACCAAGGGTTGCTCATAGGACTTGTTGACGTAGTCTACATCGGCTCTGGTGTCCTTCTTCGCTCTCCAGAGCATGTCCGCCTGGCCTGCAACCCTCTGATGATCACTGAAGTCCTTGTCCGTGAGCAAGAGTCAGATATCCTTGGGTAGCTGCTCCAGAAACATCTGCTCAAAGAGCAAGCAAGGCTTGTGGCCCTCAGTTAGAGTGAGCATCTCACTCATTAGGGTGGATGGGGCCCTGTCCCCCAATCCATCCATATGCACCAATCAGGCAGCGAGCTCGCATTGGGGAAGGCGAAAAGTGCGGTTAGTAGCTCTTTCAGGACCATGTATTTGCCTTGCACCAGAGGCTGCCATAGGAAATCTATGACCCTTGCTGCTGTGTCCTGATCGATGGCGCTAACAACGTAGAAGTAGCAGGTGTTGTCGGCAGTGATGTGGCGAAGCTGGAAGTGAGCAACACCCAAAACGTTGGAAGCCTGAGACAGACCACGTGGATGGTTGCTGGCTCCATTTGATCCGTCATATTCAGGTCCAACTGCCGGTTGGACCTGTCGGGGTCACCAATGTAGCGTATGCTCTGGCCATCACACTTCTATAGGCTGCTGGATCTGACATCAGACCCCTGCGACATCAGGTCTAGGATTCCTGCCAGTTCTCCATCTTTCTGCCGTGTCGAGGTCCCCCGGGACGACGGCCAATGGCGCCCTCAGGTCTGCAAGGTCGCCACATTTGTTGGCCATTTTGCAGGCTGGTCCTTGTCTCCACGCATAGGCTGCTTCAAATTCATATTAGTTTCAATTCTCTTTATTTTGTACCTGTGCCTCTAGTCCTTGATACCACCAGCAAAGGAAACCATCTACCATTAGGCACTTTGTCCTGATCTGTCATTATTTAACTGTATATAATTTGATCAAATCTTCCCTTAATCTTTTCTTAAAAAAAATTGTTACAACCTCTTAATTTTTCCTTGTCCTCATCCCAGAAATCACTGGGACATCGGCAGAACTGGAGGGAAGGTGAAGTTAGATAGGTTGGATCTTTATTCCCTGGAATGTGGGAGGCTGAGGGGTAACCTTGTATATAAACATTCAGTGAATGTTCACAGTCTTTTCTCCAGGGTAGGCGATTCTAGAACTAGAGAGAGTGGAGTTGAGGAGAGAGGGAAGAAATTTAAAAGGACCCTATGGGGCAACTTTTTCAATCAGAGAAGGAGTCCATATCTGGAACAAGCTGCCAGAAGAAAGTGAAGAAACCAATACAATAATGATGTTCAAAAGTCATTTGAATGGATATATAGATAGAAAGGGTTGAGATGGATCTGGATCTTTAGCCCTTAAAATTGGTTTGTAGGTGCAGCAGACTATCAAAAAGGCTTGCTAGAGGGATTGAATTTAGGAGCAGGAAGGTTATGCTGGAGGTACTGGCAAGGCTTCATCTGGAGTATTGTGTGCAGTTATGGTCTCCTTACTTTTTTTTTTAAAAAACTTTATTTATTCGTTCAAAAAACAAATAATATATGACAAGATGATCTAGAGGATATGTTTGGTGTTGTATGACTCTTTAAGTCCTTTTACAGTGGAAAAATTGTTTATTAAGGTAGATATTCTCTGTCTCCATAAATGGTTCAAAGGTGGATTGACTGATCAAACTTGCTCCACCTTCCATCCTGTAGAATCAGAGGCGGAGTGATGTCACTCCACCTTCTCCGTAAAAGGAATGCTGCTGAATGTGGGTCCAAAGGGGAGGGCTGATGACGTCACAATGATGCTGTCAGGACGCAACCCAGGAGCGTGAATTTAAAAAAACCCATATGCTTTATGGAGGCTATTACATTGCGCAAGAGATCTGCCTGAGTCCTAAGACTGCTTCTCCACTAGTGCTCGTACCTGCCCTTCATACACCATTTTCAAATATGTTGTTTTTCCTTCTTGACGTGTATATTTGAGGTCATGGTGGTGGACAGCACTACTGCACCACTCGCCTCATCTCCTTCAGCTCTGGAAGCCGGCTCCCAACTCAGCTCTGCATAAAACCACCACAGAATCGGCATTATAGGTTGTCGCAATAAAGTAAATTCACTCTTTTTTTTAACTTGAGCCAACTATAATGCGGGTTTCAGCATAAAAATGGCTTCTGACTGCTTTCTTAGCAAGCCCTGCACTTTTAATGACTTATGGCTCCCTCTACTTCTGTCCCCTTTTAGGAATGGAATCCTGTATTTATCTTGCCTCATTCTTCCTCTTGAAATACATCATCTCACAACTTTTCATATTAAACATCAATCTGACACACATCTGCCCATTCCATCAGCCTGCTACAATCTATTTCTATCTGCCTTCCAGTTTGTGATACTACCAAGTTTCACGTCATTTGCAAACTTGGAAATTGTGGCTTGTGTCCTCAAGTCTGGGTCATTAATGTAGATTTTTTTAAAAAAGTCCATGACCTGAACTCAAGGGCAAAAGCCATAACTTTTAAATTTACCAGGCACGTGAATCAATTAACTCTGATCCCTGGAACATCCCACTATTTATTCACTATCCTCCAGCTTGAAACAACCATTTGCAACTGCACAGCAGTCTGACTGTTGGATGTGAAGATGAGGAGATAACAATGATCTTCTTATACCATGAGTTTCAGCTTCACGGATAATGCTTTGTGTGCCAATCAATCAAAAACTTTTTGGAAGTCCATATTAATTTGACTTTCTCTTCCATTCACTCCTATGACTTTCTGACCTGAACTCAAACCTCTCCCCTGCTATTCATTGTATTCCAACATGTTTCACTCCTTCAGCTTTGATTAAAATCAATAATTCTTTGTGCCAAAATATAAGCAAATATTCAGCATTGAGGAAGTGCCATACTTCTAGAGCTACTCTCCCAAAGGATATAAAAGATGCCATTGTAGTACTTTAAAGAGCAGTTATTGTCAATAACCTGATTTGATACTTTATAGTCATTACCAAATTGATGTTTGTGGGAGTCTGGGGTCCACATTAAGTTGTTAGGATCCTGATATTACACCAGTAGCACTTCAAAGTGTTTTTTTTCTTTTCAATCTTTTTAATTAAACATATTATAGTAAACAATACACCAGAATAGAATACAGAATTGAATAGTAAAGGCAGAAACAATGTATACCATGATAACATTGAATATTGTCCCTTTCTCCTCAATTAGGAATACTCAAAAAAGAGAAAAAAAATTGTTAAAACCCCACTGTGGTGCAATCGCTGTATGTATGAGCTGGTTCACCCCCTGAACCTATGACTCTTCCCTTCTGGAAATCCCTATAAAGGCTGTTATGCCTGAACGCCTCCTTCAGTACCTGCCTTGGAACCGGACCAGCAACATGTGAGATACATTGATGTCTTAAGGCAGGGGTGTCAAACTCAAATTCACGGAGGGCCAAAATTAAAAACTTGGAATAAGTCGAGGGCCGAACTAAATATTTATTGAAAATTTTCAACAACATCTGCATGTTTTCTCTTCTTTCAACATATGTAATGTTAAACTTTTTCTTATTAAAATAAATGTTTAATAATAGTTTTGGATAAACTCTTTCCAGAAGCATTAACAAATGAGAAATAAAATATTCAATAAATAATATTTCTCTATAGAGGATTTGTCAAATGTTGCTAGTGTGCTGTCGAATAGTAAAATCTGAGGGCTATTGAGAATGTGGGAGAATAACTTGATTCCTGAAACAATCAAATGGGTGACTGATTGTGGGCATGTACTCTAGCAGGGTTATTTGCCATGCCCTTTTTCCATTGGTACAGATATCCTTTGATTTACACACTTTTCAAGTTTTATGCCTAATGAGCTTGTATCCAGGTGCAGGACCATTTTTAACCAGGAATATATTTATCACTATGACATGAAACCATTGGAAGATCGTTTTATCCTGAGATTAAAGTTCATAATACTTACTCAGGCCTGTGTGCGGGAGGGCGGGGTTTGCGGGGGATCGGGTTGGACAACGACAGTGCGGGGGCATCAGCTCTCGCTGCAGGGCGGCATCTCGGCGGATCAGCGGCCCCGTCACCGTGCGTCGCAGATCGGCCTGCGGCAGGGAGGGGGAGTGGGCAACAGTCCTGGCGAGGTCAGGCCCGAGGCCTCCGGTTCCGGGCGCTGGGAAGCGGCCTTGGCTTCCCCTGACACCGGCCAGGCCCCAAAACCAGAGTCCACGGTGAGACCCTGCAATGTAAACAGAGGAGGTGGGGGCGATTAGCAGGCTGCCGCCAATGCATTCTGGGATTTGTTGTATTACTGTGCATGCGCTATACTGGCGCGACGGCCAGCGGGCCACCTCTAATACATTTTTGAAATGATCTTGCGGGCCAAATATAATTATATCGTGGGCCAAATTTGGCCCGCGGGCCAGAGTTTGACATGTGTGCCCTATGCCATCGGAACTCTGTAATTAGTAAGGGATTGCTTAAGGTGGGATGTTAGTGGGAAGGAAAGGGTGAGAATCACTGCTCTAGACCCAATTGTTACTGAAATATTTTGCTTGAGAAAAATTGTCACTGGCCCATTTCCTTTAGCGTTCTGAAACCGTGCACATGACGAGTCAATGAGGGATGATTAAAGCAGTGGTCTTCAAACTTTTTCTTCCCACCCACAGACCACCTTAAGCAATCCCTTACTAATGACAGAGCACCAATGGCACAGGGACGCGAGTGGAAAGAAAAAGGTTGAGAACTGTTGTATTGTGGTAACTCCACATCTGATTAGGTTAATTGTTAGGCAAGTGGTCAGAGAAGGACACCCCCCCACCCCAAGAAAGGCTTAAATCACAGGAACAAAATAAGCTTCCGTCTCACTGCTCCCAATCTTACACACAGTCCTGATGTGAAATGTGGGGTCGCAGCTCCACGTTCACCCGAGTTCAGGTGCTGTCTGTGTGGAGTTTGTACGCTCTCCCCTTGTCTTGGACCAACAGGTCGGTCACCTGACGAAGGCACCCGAACCCCCCGTTGAAACGCCAGCGTCCGGGGTGGTGGAGGAATTGGCTGAGAAGAGCGCATTGCTCACACCCCCCTCCCATGGTTGGAGAGATTAAACTGCGATCTCATGGCGCCGGGCTCGTCTCCAACAAAAGGAGCGGGAGGCAGGGTCCGCCGCGCACGGAGCGAGGGGGAAGGCATCGCCAACGAGATGTTCGGTCTGGCATCGCCGCTGAAGCGCAGACCCAGCGAGGATGGTCTCCAACTCCAGCCGCGTCTGTGTGTCCGGGAGCTGGGCGGGCTGAGTGCGGCGCTCCGATCCCCGGGATTCGGGACTCTGAGATCCCTCCACACCTCCAGCGTCTTCATTTTCACCTTCAGTGTGCATGCGCTATACTGGCGCGGCGGCCAGCGGGCCAACTCTAATATATATTTAGTATGATCTTGCGGGCCAAATATAATTATATCGTGGGCCAAATTTGGCCCGCGGGCCAGAGTTTGACATGTGTGTCTTAAGGTGATTAAAGCCTATTAATCAAAACTCTGTTTAATGTAGTTGATTGATGGCGCTACAATGTAATCACCTTAATTTTGGGCCATGGACAAGGCAATACCAACCCTAAAGATTTGGAGGCCTCAGTCAAATTTTATCAATGGCTACACTGCCTCAACACTTTCATGAAATGCAACGATGTGCAGGGTGAAGAAGACAAAAGAGATCTACTCTTCACTCGGGTTACCAACTGCATTTTTCAGATGATAAGGGACTGCACTACTTACTTGGCCACAATGGACCACGATGAATATTATCCATGCCAGGTACCTTCTGGGCAATCGTAGATAAGCGTCTGGTGAGTCGGTGGATTAGTACATATGGGTTCTGTGGGAGATGGGGTGAGCCTGCGGCTGCAGAGATATCTCTGCTGCTGTCCACTTAGAACTGAAACGCGATGCATGTGTGACTGGATTCAAGTCTGATCACATCAGACAGAGACTCTTGGAAAAGGGCAATCGAAGCCTCCAAGAAGACAGTGCATCTGAATGTGGAGATCTTCTCGGGAAACGCAGTTGCCACATGGGGAGCATGGGCACTGCCTTCTTGGGACGTGCGGTCCCAGGTCACCCCTGCCGCTGCCATCGAGCACCTGGTGCTACTTCTGGGACACATGAAACATCCCTGAAAGAGCTGCCCGGCCCAAAGAACTACATGCTCCCTTCCTGCAGTGCCACGTGTGGCTGGCAGCCGCTGTCATCTTGGACTGTATCACTTCCAGCTTCACCTTCAGCGTCATTTCTGGTCGTGGGAAACAGCTTGGCGGGAGCATGGGGGCGGCCAACCAGGGGGATGGCACCGCTTCTGGTGTCACTTCCGGCACCATGGGGGCAGCCATCTTGGAGGGTGCCCCACAAACCAGCACTACAGCAGCAATTGAGACAGTGACCAGATGTTGGCCTCGATACCTTGGATCAGGACAGCCCACATCAACTGACTAAGGACATGATGGACATCGAGATAAATGGTCGTGCCCCGAACTGCCTATTTGATACAGGGAGCATGGAGAGCTTTATTCACCCGGGCACAGTGCAGCAATACTCCCTTGCGGTAACTCTGGCAAAGTGTAAAGTCTCCCTGGCCTCAAATCCCACTCGGCTGAGATGCACGGCAGCTGCACCGTGACATTGACTGTGTGGGACACAGAGTACAAGAACTTTAAGCTCCTTAACATGCCACAGCTCTGTGCACCAGTTATACTGGGACTGGACTTCCAGTGCCAGCTCAAGAGTGTCCAAATGCAGTTTGACGGCCCACACCCCCACGGTCCGCAACTACCAATTTTTAAACCACCCAATTACCTCTCTAAACGCGACCTGTGGTCTGTCTACCCTCCGAGTCCCACCACTGTACCTGTTCAAGAGCCTCACCCCCAACTGCAAGCCAGTCACCAAGAGCAGGTGATACAGGTCTGGAAACAGAGCCTTCATCAAAGCAGGTCAAATGGCTTCGGGCAGAAGGAATCATAGAACCCAGCACCAGCCCCTGGAGGACACAGGTGGTGGTCGTTAAGAGCGGGGAGAAACACCCCATGGTCACTGACTACAGCCAGACCATAAACTCTTTAATTCAGCTGGATGCCTTCCCAATCCCCCACATCGGCAACATGGTGAACGAGATCACCCAATTTAGGGTCTTTTCAACCACTGACCTCGTCGGCCTAACTCCAACTCTCGATCCACTCGGTGGACAGCCTGTACACTGCCTTCGAGGCAGATGGCTGCCTCTACCACTTCCTCTGGCTCCCCTTCAAGATCACCAATGGGGTCTCTGTCTTCCAGAGGGAGATGGACTGGATGGATGACTATGGGGTCGATGCCACATTTCCCTACCTGGACAATGTGATCATCTGTGGCCATGACCAGCAGGATCATAACACTAATCTACAGAAACTTCTCCAGATGGCCAAAAGCCTCAACTTAACATACAACCAAAAGAAGTGCATGTTCAGCATTTCACGGCTGTCCATCCTCAGTCGCGTGGTGGAGAATGGCTTCATTGGGCTGGACCCTGACCACACGCGCCCCTTGTCCCATAACCTCACAGCCCTGTAAAGGTGCGTGGGCTTTTCATATTACGTCCAGTGGGTCCTGAATTACGCGGACAAAGCCTGCCCCTGGTGAAATCAACCACCTTTCCCCTGTCGGCAGAAACATGCATCAAGGGTGACATCATCAAGATGGCTATGTATGCTGTGGATGAATCCATCCCCTTCCAGGTGGAGAGTAATATGTCCGATTTTGCCCTGGCTGCCACACTCAACCAGGCAGGTAGGGCCTGTGGCATTTTTTCCCCGAACCCTCCAGGGCCCCAAACTCTGGCACTCAGCCATCGAGAAGGAGGCTCAGGCCATAGTGGAAACTGCGCCACTGGAGGCACTACCTGGACAGCCAACCGTTCACCCTGCTGACTGACCGATGTGCAGCTGCCTTTATGTTCAATAACAAATAGCGGGGAAAAATTAAGAATGACAAAATCCTGAGGTGGAGAAATAAGCTATTTTCCTACAATCTTGAGATCATGTAGCGGCCTGGGAATCTCAATAAGCCTCCCAATGCCCTGTCCCAGGCGACATGCGCCAACACGCCAAGTCCTCCACAACAACCTCTGCCACCCCGGGGTCACCAGGCTCTATCACTTCATTTGAGCCTGCAACCTTCCTTACTTTGTTGAGGATATCAGGGACCTGGAGCTGCCCAGTCTGTGTCGAGTGTAAACCTCAATTCTATCAGCCAGTCAAAACCCACCTGATTAAAGCCACCTGCCCTTTTGAAAAACTGAGTATGGACTACAAGGTCCTCCTTTCTTCCACCAACAGGAACATATACTTCCTAAATATCAACGAATACTCCCACTTCCCTTTTGCCATCCCCTGTCCGGACATGACCACAGACACAAACATAACGGCACTGCGCAGCATATTCACTCCATTTGGATGCCCTTGCTATATCCATAGCGACTGGGGATCCTCGTTTATGAGTGAGGAGCTGTACCAGTACCTGCTGTCCAAGGGCATTGCCATGAGCAGGACCACTGGTTATAATTGCCGGGGGTACAGCCAGATAGAAAGGGAGAATGCCACCATCTTGAAGGTAATCCTCCTAGTCCTCAGGTCGAAAGGCCTGCCCATCTCCCAGTGGCAAGAAGTTCTCTTTGAGGTGCTCCATGCCACCAGGTTCCTCTCTGCACTGCTACTGGATGAAAGGCTCTTTTCCTCCCCCAGGAAGTGGTGTCAGGAACCACATTGCTATCCAGCTCCAGAGGTATATCAGAAGCCACAAGACTGACCCTCTGGTCAAGAAGGTCTACCTCCTCCACACAAACCCCCAATATGCTTACATGGAGTACCAGGATTGGCAGGAGGACATGATTTCCATCCGACCTGGCACATGCAGGGGACCCCTCGACCAAAAATCCACATCCCCTTAATGGGGCCAGCTGGCCCCATTAATTGTGCCTGGCACAGTGCCCCAACCCCAGACTGAGCAACAATATGGTCCTATTCACCCCCCTCAGCCACTGGAGGCACAGCTGTCATGCAAGACACCATCCAGGAACCAGCAGCTGAACCATAGCAAACCTTACAATGGTCACAATGACAGATGAGACCACCGGACAGGCTGAACCACAGCAAACCTTACAATGGTCACAATGACAGATGAGACCACCGGACAGGCTGAACCACAGCAAACCTTACAATGGTCACAATGACAGATGAGACCATTGGACAGGCTGAACCTGTAATGAACATTGACTCACTTCACCCCACCAGACTTTGTTTCAAAAGAAGGAGTGAATGTGGTGCAACCACTGTATAACTATGTATTGTATGAGTTGGCCCACTCCCTGCACCTGACTCCTCCCTCCCGGAAATCCCAATAAACTGTTCTACCCAAACTCCTCCCTCAGAACCTGCCTTGAGGAACATGTGAGATGTGTTGATGTCTTAAGGTGATTAAAGCCTATTAATCACAACTCTCAGTCTAATTTGGTTGGTCTAATGTTACATCCATCTAACCGACCAAAATAAACAAAATTAAAGCAAGAAAAATGGCTGAGCAGCCTAAACTGTGTGTTCATTACAAAAGATTAGTACAAACTATTTATCTGACTCTTGCCAATAAAAAAATAACAGAAATCCAGAACAGCCTGGAAGGTATAGTCAAAATACTCATACCAAAGTAAGTTCTACTGTAAAATAGTGGGGAAATCTGGACATTTATATTGTGCCAAAACACAAAAATGCTGGAGGAACTCAGCGAGTCCCGCAGTGTCCATAGGATGTAAAGATATATTACCAATGTTTCTGGCCTGAGCCCTTCTTCAGAGTCTGAAAAGCAGGCAGGCACCCAAATTAAAAGGCTGGGGAGAAGGGAAGAAAGAGCAGCAGAGGAGCACAGACCAACAGGCAAAGTGTGATAATTGAACATAGATAGGAGGTCAAGAGAGGAAATGGGAGAATTGTTCAGGGGAGGGGTGGCTCTGTGAGTGCTATGTTTTCCCATCGAGGCAATAATGGCAGCTCATTAACTTAAGTATTTCAAGACATTGTGGTTACAAACGATGATGCATTAGTTTTTAAAAATTATTCATTCTATTTCAGGGCCCAGCATTTATTGTCATTTTTTAACCTGGACTGTTCAAATCCTTTTGGAGAAAATGCTCCCAGAGTTCTGTTAGAATGTTTTTTTAGACATATAGCACAGTAACAGGACCTTTTAGCCCATAAGCTCATGCCTCCCAATTGACCTACAACCCTGATACATTTTGAATGGTGGAAGAAACCATAGCCCCCAGGGAAAACCCACAGACATGAGGAGAATATACCAACTCCTTTAGACAGCAGTGGATTTGAACCCCCGGTCACTGGTGTTGTAACAGTGTTGCGGTAGCTGCTATGCTAACCATGCCATCCCAGTTCCAGTAGTTAGACCCAGCAACAACAAAAGAAACCCTGATGAGTTTCCAAATATGAAACTTGAGGGGAATATACATTTGATAGAGTTCCCATGATCCCGAATTCATTGTTCCACTTCTTAATAATAGGTTTGGGAGGTGTTGTTGGACCTGCCCAGGCAAGCAACAGCAATGTGCAAATACTTCAGTAAACAAACATTTACTTGGGTAGATGGATTATCAATCAAGCTGGTGACTTGCTCTTGAACAGTGTTGACCGAGAGCACTGAAGGGTTCCTAAATGTTCATTTCAGGAGCTCAGGTTGCTGATGGTTTGGACTGGACTCTGTGTGGCTGTGGAGGCTACTAAATGAGCCCCTTCAAAAATCACTAATGCCTCCAATAACATCCATTTTCTGGCGCCGACCCTGGGATACTCGGTGACTAGGGGGAACTCTCTTTTGCTTCTCTTTCTCTGACTATAAGAGTTGCTTTGGGCAATTTCTGCTGATGGCAAATCTGAATCTGTGCCTTAGAGCAGAAAAAAAAGCAATTTCATGTAATATGACACTTTTTATTGCATGACAATAAATCAAATCTTCTTCAGTGTTATTAGAACTGCACTCATTCAATTACCTGTATCAGAACCAGAATTTATTGTCATCAACAAGTCCTGAAATTTGTTGTTTTGCAGCAGCATCATGGTGCAAACATTCATATAGACCACCTTACAAATAAATAAATATAGTTCACAAAAAGTCAAAGTAAGGCAGTGTCTTTGCCTGAATTGATTATTCAGGAATCTGATGGCAGCGGGGAAGTTGTCCTTGAGCAGCTGAGTGCTCGTCTTTAAGCTCCTGTACCTTTTCCCCGATAGTGAAGAGGGCAATGGCCTGGGTGGTGGGGGTCTTGTACCAGTGATGCAACCAGTCTGAATGCTCTCCATATAGAAGTGGACAACATGCCACAAAACCCTTGATTTGTGAATGGTAGAAGGCACAAAACGAGTCAGTCATCCCAAGATACTGCCTTATGCTTGTCACCACAGTAGTAAAGAGGTCACATCTCTCTTGCTCCTACCTTCAGGAGGATGGTACAGAGCTGAAGTCTAGCACCTCAAGGTTCAAGAACTGCTTTTATCCCCCGTATGGCTGTCAGACTCTTGAACCTAGTGCATTAATGACAAACTACTCAACCACAAAAAGACTTATCCCTACACAAACTCTAACTGTGAATTAATTAAGAAGAATTTGGACAGGTACATGGATGGGAGAGAGAGGGCTGGGTGCAGGTCAGTCAAAAAAGAGGTTCAGCACAGACGAGGAAGGCCGAAGGGTCAGTTTCCGGGCTGAAATGTTCTATGGTTCTGCACAGCACTATTGGAGCAGGATTTATTTGCAAAAGATTGGATAAGTCAGAGAAGAATCTTGGTGCATTACGTGCGTAGCCCGATGTGTGTGATAATACACTCACTATTAATAGCTTTTTTTACTGCTTAAGGAAGGAGCTACAAATAAAACAAACGATTCTGGAAATATACCAAACGTTTCAGCTCAACGACCTTGCCATCAGACGACGGCTTCAGCCCATTACCCGCCGTTCCGACCTCCGCATCTCAACATCTTGGGGAAACCGACGTCCTCTTTCGAGCGCCAGACCACGTGATACCTAAACTCTTCCCACTCGCGGTAACGTGCGCCACGTGTGTGTGCGCGCGCCGTTGTTATTGTTTGCGTCCTGCAGGGGTGCGCGCGTGCGCGGAGGTGGAAACAAGGACGCTCGCGGCGGGCGGGCGCGCGTGCCGCCGCTCCAGTCTCCTGGCCCGGAAGGCGGTCGCGCGACGCTACCGTTTCTTAATGAAGTGGGTGGGGGGCACCCTCCCGCCCGCCGCCGCTGCTGGTGGTGGTGGTGGTGGTGGATGGTCGCGCGCTCTCCTCCACCTTCTCCAAACACACACACACACGTGCTCTCGCTCCAAACATAAATCGTCGGTGGCGCTCGTTTGCTATTGGCCGCGCGGGGACGCAAAACCGTGCGCGAGACGGAATCATAACAGACACCGAAGAGGGAGGCGAGCAGAGCCAGGCCTGGTCGGCCGCGGGCTGAGGAGGTGGAGGAACCGACCCGGGTGCGAGGAGCGGGTCCGGATCCCGAGCCCGACTCCCCGAAAACGGGGGAGGGGGGGGCAGAGGAGCCCATTCAAACCGAAGCGGGACGAGGAGCTAAACTGGAGCTGTGGGGAGGTGGGGGAAGAGACCGGACCGTGGGGCACAGGAAAAGCACCGGCCCGAGCGACTCCCGGGGGGGGGGAGAAAGGTATTCAGCTGCCAGACTTCACGTCATGTCCCGCACCGGTCACGTTGGGGGGGGGAGGCCGGTTGGCAAGGAAGAGCAAGCCTCCCAGATGAAGGAAGGGGATCCAACTGAACCTTGAGGGGGCGGGGGGCGAGCAGAAAGCGGCGCTGTTGGGGGAAGGGGGATGGAGTTGGAGGGGGTACTCGAGCAGCTGGGAAGCAGAAAGCAGTGAGGAGGAAGGAGTTGAGGGGGTACCTGAGTAGCTGGGGGGGGTTAAAGAGTTGGGGGTACCCGAGCAGAAAGCAGCGAGGAGGTGGGGGTAGGGAAGGGGGTAGTTGGGTACCCTAGCAAAATACAGCGCCCCGAGCAGAAAGCAGCGAGGGAAAGGGACTTGGGGGGTACGCGAGCAGAATGCAAGGGGGGGAGGTACCCGAGCAGAAGCAGTGTGGGGGGGGGGGGGGGGGGAGAAGAGAAGTTGGGAGATGCTCAAGCAGGGGGCGGGGTAAAGGAGAGGGGGATTGCATCGTGAAGCGAGAGGGCAAGCTCTCCGAAGTCCCAGCAACCCCCGGCACAAACGGGAATCTACGACCGCATGGGACAAGTGGGGAGGAATAAGGGGATCCAGTCCTTGCCCTCCGCAGAGGGACGTGGACAGAGGGGTAAGCCCCCCTTTTAGGACTGCGGGGTAAGACTCCCCCCCTTTTAGGACTGCGGGGTAAGACTCCCCCCCTTTTAGGACTGCGGGGTAAGACTCCCCCCCTTTTAGGACTGCGGGGTAAGACTCCCCCCCCTTTTAGGACTGCGGGGTAAGCCCCCCACCTTTTAGGACTGCGGGGTAAGCCCCCCACCTTTTAGGACTGCGGGGTAAGCCTCCCACCTTTTAGGACTGCGGGGTAAGCCTCCCACCTTTTAGGACTGCGGGGTAAGCCCCCCCCCTTTTAGGACTGCGGGGTAAGCCCCCCCCCCTTTTAGGACTGCGGGGTAAGCCCCCCCCCCCCTTTTAGGACTGCGGGGTAAGCTCCCCCCCTTTTAGGACTGCGGGTACCGTGTCAACAAGGACAGCTGGGGTTCCGAGCGTCAGCTACATTGTTTAACGATCAATGCAGCGATTTAATTGGGCTTTAACAATTTATGTTTGGCCACTTGGGAATAATTCGCAGCCCAGATGGACTTGCATGGTTTGTGAGTGTGTGCGCATCTTTGGGGGAGTTGTGTTGCAACTGTTTTGAAACCACTGTACGGTACGTGCCGCGATGCGGGATACTAGTGTAATGCGTTACCGCTGCACGTACTCTTCTTGCCCACGTCAAAAATAAAACCCCTGGCGATTGTAAACAAGTCAGATCGATCAAACTTTAAAAATCAATCCTTTTGCCGAAACGGCAAATGTGGTTTTTTTTAAATTATTGTGTGCAATTTGAGTTTAAATAATGATCTCCCGGTACAAAATAACGACATCTTTTGACCTATTTAGGCCGTTTTTAAAAAAAACAATGCAATCCATGTGTCAGCCTCCCTCAACGAGACTTGTTGTCACAACTAAATGCGGCATTATGTAACGAGTTTATTCAGGACGTTTATGTTGTGGGTTGGTTGCAGTATTTGCAATGGGATGCACTTCTTTCGAGGACTCAGCGAGGTACTGTGACGAGCTGGATTTTATGCATGCACGTATTAAAAAGGCAATATGCTGGGGAATTGTTGCCCTTTGACTGTTGTATCTTTTGCTGTGTATACCTTGGGACATTCTGAATGATGTTGATTGCACGAATTAAAAGATCTAATTCAAGTTTTAGGGTCGATTTCTCATTTGAGATCGGCGATGAATATGGAACATGTCATTTAGGGTTCTTGTCTACACCGGGTAAATTAGATGATTATATTTCCTGTGCATTCGCGAGCTTGCGTGATTAAGACTCGCTGTTCGTTGCGTTTAAGTATATTGGAAGCCTATTTGAATACTGCAATATTATTTTATTCCTCTGTTTCTAATCCAGTCCTCCTTTTTCCGTTGTTTATACGGAAGTGATGTTCCACTCTGAGAACAGCTGTGTGGCGATTGATTTCGTGTTTTGTGCGCTTATTGGTCGCTCGGGTTTAATTGACGTGGGAAGTTCCCTGTTAGTGTGCGGTGATGGGGTTTCGGGTCAACTCATGATTTAACGATGAAAGGCTGTTTGGGTGTAATCAAAAGTAATTAGCGACTATGCACTTTGAGAATTTGTCCGAGTTCCGTGAATGCTTTGATGCTGCTTTGTCGAGCAAATGGCTCTGTGTTCTCTCACTGTCGGTCACTCGGCAGCGTGACGTCATTAGCTTCCTGGTTGGGTAATTCGGATTTGGAGACAGTTGCACCAGCGAGCTTCTGTTTTGTATTTGCATTTTCGTGCAAACATTTGTGGTTAGAAGAAGACCTTGCAAGTTATTTATTCAAGCCAGGCAGCTGCATCTGAATTGGAATGTGCCTGGGGAGCCAAACGAATTGTTTTGGCTGAAGCCGTCATGTCTGCCATCTAGTTCACTGTTTGCACTCTGGACGTTGTTTCTTGTTGCTGCAAATTTTCTCTCGCTCTCTCTTTCTCCCCCCCCGCCCCCAAATAATCAAAGAACACAGTGCATTCGTATGTCATCTTTAACAATACAAGTAACGTTTTGTTGGCAAATGGAATGATGTCAAGTTTTCTTTCACACATTCTTTGAACAAGTGGGTTTTCAAGGGTTCCAGTGTGTTTTGACAAGAGGTTCTTAAATCAAGATCATTCATTGCAGAATCTTTTGTGGGAACTGCACCAGCTTTGGTGTGTCCCTCAGCACCAGACCTTGACATTAGAATCTGTGGAGAATTGTGGACAGTTCCTTTCTCTGGAAAACCCAAGTTTTGCCCAAGTTTCTCTGAATTGTTTAATTGAGTGCTTAGTTACTCCACGAGTTGATGGAATTTCTTGAAGATTACTTTGTTTGCAATTCATTTTGTTCTTGGGGCAACAGTGGATTCCGCCCCCTGTTCCTGCATCTGGACCAGATGGAGAATCCAGCCAAGTACTGAAAACTTGTGCTGACCAATAGGCTAATGTATTCACAAAGACTTTCAACATCTCACTCTGACAGGGTGGGATACCCACCTATTTCAAACAGACCTCAATCATACAGATGCCCAAGATGAGTGTGTAACTTGCCTAAATGACTACGACCAGTGGCACTCACATCCACAGTGATGAAGTGTTTTGAGAGGCTGGTGTTGAAGCATCTCAGCTCCTGAATGAGTGGCAACATGGATCTTTTCCAATTTGCTGACTGCCGCAACAGGTCTAAAGCAGATGCCACCTCACTGGCTCTACCCAAAACCCTGGAACATCTGGACAGCATAGGTGCATACAACAGAGTGCTCTTTATCAACTACAGTTTGGCATTCAACACCATCATTCCCACTAAATGAATTAGAAAACCAAGATCTGGGCCTCAATAACCCACTGTGTAATTGGATCCTGGATTTTGTTCCCTAATCAGTGCAGATTAGCAAAACATCTGCAGTTTCCATCAGCATCAGAGGACCCAAGGATTGCGCACTTAGCCCCCTGCTCGACTCACTTTACCCTTATGACTATGTGGCTCAGTGTGACAGCATCATTTACAAATTTGCTGATGATAACACTAGTCGGCTGTATAAAAAGGCAATGAGTCTACATACAGGAGACAGATTGAAAACAGCTGAATGCTCAATGTTAGCAAAACCAAGGAGCTGATTGTAGACTTTCAGAAGGGAAAACCAAAGATGTATCATGCAGTGACCATTGGGGATATCCGAGGTGGAGAGGGTGATCTAATTTAAATTCCTGGGAGTCACCGTACAGAGAGCCTTTCTTGCACCCAACCTACTCATGTTATCCTGAAGAAAACACATCAACTCTTCCTCAGGAGTGAGCGTAGGTTTGGTATGATATCAGAAACCATGGCAAACTTAGATGTGGTGGAAAATGTGCCGATCGGCTGGCCTGGTTTTGGGACACCAATATCTTGAGTGGAAAGCCCTGTAAAAGGTAGCAGCCCAGCACTCTCCCCACCATCAGGAATATCTGCTTGAAACACAGCCATTGGAGAGCAGTAGGAATCCTCAAGGATCCACACTACCCAGGATTTGCTCTGCTGTCATCAGGAAGATTTAAGACTCCTATATTGCCATGAAATTGTGCAGATAATGTAATATTACATGAAAATGCCTTCTGCCTGCTGTGAAGCAGACAGTTACCATTAGTGTGGCCAGGCTACAAGAGAAAAAAGAGACTCCCTTCAAAGTCTCCTCCAGTGGTGCAGCTGCAAAGATTCTTGTTCTATTATCGTCAACTCATGCTCCAGGTCCAAACTTCTGACATGATCAGGAAGCCTTCAGTGCTCGAGGCCCTTCAGGAGCCCTTGCCCTCAGCACCCTCTTGAATTCGAGCTCTGATATTTTGTTCCCATTAGCCAGTCTCCAGCAGCCTTTGGGTTCCTCCTACTGCATGATGCCTGCAGCCTGGGCGGGTCCTTCAGCTCCTGAGCCCCTTCCTGGTTAGCTGCTGTGGTCGCCCTCACATTTGGGTTTGTTTCCTGTGCTTCTCCTCAACAAGGAGACTTCCTGCTTCTGGTGCCCTGTGCCGGTGTGCTGCTCCCTGGGGTCTGCAAACCCTCGTGGCTGCCACTGAGCCCAGGCACTGCCATCTTGGGCACCGACCCTGCGGTTGCAGAATTTTATTTACAAATGTCGTCATCTCCTTTAATGGACCATTTTAAAGTCTGTATGGAGCTGCCAGCATTAGGACTGGGTGGTTGAACCCTTTGGACCAGCATTGTGTCTCAACTCTCCCAGGTCTGCACCAGTGGGCAACGCTGCCATTACAGCAGCTCTGGCAGTGCTGCCCTTTATTGGTGCCACAAGACTCGCATCACCAGGTTTGAGAACAGGTGCTACCCCTCCACCATCATACTCCTGAACAACAAACTCAATCAGTGACTCATTTAAATACTCTTATTTTAAACATTACTTATTACTAAATATTTGTTTTTCTGAATTGCAGTTTTATACATTTATTTTTCTCCATTATTCTCTTTTAGATTTGCAGTTTTATACATTTATTTTTCTCCATTATTCTCTTTTAGAATTGCAGTTTTATACATTTATTTTTCTCCATTATTCTCTTTTAGAAATGCAGTTTTATACATTTATTTTTCTCCATTATTCTCTTTTAGAAATGCAGTTTTATACATTTATTTTTCTCCATTATTCTCTTTTAGAATTGCAGTTTTATACATTTATTTTTCTCCATTATTCTCTTTTGTATACCTGTTTTTTTTTAGTACAATTTACATTCCTGATGAGCAGAAATTCTGCCTGGCTTGCACATAAAGAATGTAGGTAGTATGTGATGTCATGCCTGGACACTGTTCATTAGTGTCCTGAAAATGTCTAATTTATTTGATTCTGTAGATTATCTTTTAACATTAAAATACTCTGCATTTACCAGTTAGAGTTTTCCTTTTCAGAAGCCAAATTGAATGTTGTTGATGATTACATTTTTGACATTGGTACAAGTGATGTGTTATCATAACTTGTTTTTTTTTTTCAAACTTTATTTAAAAGATAATAATAAACATAACATACAGTATAGAAATAATCCAAAATTTTTTTTCTGCATTAACACCCCTCCCACCCCTACAGCCAACTCCCTTAAGGGGAGCAAAAAAAATATAGTTTATATAATATGTAAAAAGAAAATATAAATGTTAATAATATTTCAAAGTATATCTAAATGCATATATTTCAAATACAGAGACCACTTACTAACAAAAGAAGAATAATTATCATGTAAATTATGAGTAATTTTTTTCATGACAATACATGCTTTCAATTCATTATGCCAACGTAATGTCAGTATCGTCTTTCCAAGTACTAGCAACACATTTATGCGCTTCTGATAACACCAAATGTACAAAAACAATTTGAATTTTATCCAATCCCATTCTCCTTAACGAATGCAAATTTCCCAACAAAAAAAATCGTTGGATCTAATGGTAGTGTAAGATTATATAATTTCTCCAAAACTACTTTAATTCCTTGCCAAAATTATTGAACTTTAACATGTCCAAACAGCATGTAAAAATTGTTCCAATGCATGAGCCACATCTAAAACAAGAATCCAAATTACTAAACCCATATTTTTTTAGCTTTTCCGGGGTCAAATATAATTGATGTAAAAAATTATAATAAACCATTCCATATCTTACATTAGTCAATTTAATTACATTGTCCTGACACATATTCGCCCAATCATCTTTGGGGGAAAATAAATACTAAATCACTCTCCCATTTAAGTTTAGATTTCTCCCAATCTGTCTTATCCATACTATCTTGTAACAAATTATACATATCTGAAATATAACCCTTTTTCGGTATAGAGGAAATCAAAGATTAAAATCTCAACAAAGTAGGTAAAATCATCTCTCTACCATAATTATCTTTTATCAAAGCTAAGTTGATAATATGCAAACAAAGAATTTACAGGTATATCAAATCTTTCTCTCGATTAAAAGAAAGAAATTGCCCCTCTACAAAACAATCTTGTTTTGTTTTTATACCTTTAGAATCCCAAATCTTTAAATAATTATTAAACATTGAAAAAGGAATAAGCTGATTATTATACAATGGAGTTAAAATTGATAATTTATCTTTTGACCCTAACACCCTGTTTTGTTTTAACTAAATCTTTACAAATGTTTCAATATCGGCATATCATATTGCTGTAACAAAATCAAAATCCAACAAAATATAAATTCATGTATTTCAACCCTAGAAATACATGTCATCTCCACTTTACCCCAGCTGGGAGGCTGATCTAAATCCATCAATCAACTAATAAACTTCAACTCCGCCGCTTCATAATAGTTTTGAAAATGTGGTAATTGTAGTTCGCCCAATGTATACTTCTATGTAAGTCTATGCAACGGCACTTGAGCTAATTTACCTTTCCATAAAAACTCTTGCACTGCTTTATACAAATCTTGAAAAAAGTCCTTAGAAGGTAAACAAGGTAGTGACTGGAATAAATATTGAATTTGAGGAAAAATATTCATTTTAATACAATTATCCCAACTAATCAAAGTTGATGAAAGATCTTTCCACTTAATCAAATCTGCTTTAATCCATCTTAATATAAGTACATAATTTAATTGATATAATGATTGATAATTCATATACATAAACACACCTAAATATTTAATTTTACTTGTCCACCGTAATTTTGTAACCGTTTTAAATTCAGAATAATCTCCCGCTCCCAACTGGTAAAATTTCACTTTTATCCCAATTAACTTTATATCCTGATAATTCTCCAAATTTCAGCAAACACTCTTGCAATTGTTTCAATGACCGTTCTGGTTCTGTCAAATATACCAAAGCATCGTCCGCAAATAAGTTAATTTTATATTCTTCATTCTTAACCATTATCCCTCTAATTTCTTCATTTTGTCTAATAACCTGAGCTAACGGTTCAATAACCAACGCAAATAAGGCTGGTGACAATGGGCAGCCCTGTCGAGTTGAACGAGTCAATCTAAATGGTAAAGAAATCTGTCCATTTGTCACCACCCTAGTAATCGGGTTTGTATATAAAGCCTTAACCCAACCAATAAAAGAAGGGCCAAATTTAAATTTCTCTAACACTTTAAATAAAAAATTCCACTAAACCCTATCAAAAGCTTTTTCTGCATCTAATGCGACCACCATAGGATGGTTAGGTTGCTTTCGATATGCGTTGACCAAAGTAATTAATCAAAATATATTACCTGATGCATTTCTATTCTTAATAAAACCTGTTTGATCAATATGTACCAATTTAGATAAATATTTAGCAAGTCTATTAGCAAATACTTTTGCTATAATTTTATAATCTACATTTAATAAAGAAATAGGTCTATATGAAGACATTTTTAATGGATCTCTTTTTTTGGAATGACAGTTATTAAAGCACTTGAACATGATTCTGGTAACTTCTGATCTTCAGTAACTTGATTCAACACTTCTCCAAATACATTAGAGAAATCATCATTAAAAAAATTTATAAAATTCCACAGGGAATCCATCATCCCCTGGGGACTTTCCATTAGGTATTTCCTGAATTGCTTTCTTAATTTCAAAATCCATAAATGAAGATTTCAATTCCTGAACCTCGTTTCCATCTAATACCGGTAACTTTAATTTCGATAAGTAAGAGTCAATAGAACCATTATCCTGTTGCCCCTCAGAAGTATATAATTTTAAATAAAATGAATAAAACTGGTCATTAATTTCCTGAGGTTTATAAGTAACTTTTGAATTCTTCTTAATAGCATTAATAATCCGAGATGTCTGTTCAGCTTTCAATTGCCAAGCAAGTACCTTATAAGCTCTTTCCCCCAACTCTTTCCCCCCGCTGTTTAGATCAATTAATTAAGCGCTCAAACTGATAAGTTTGTAAAGTATTATAACATAATTTCAACCTTGCGAATTTTTAAAATCTTCTGATGCATCTTTCTGAAAGTCTTTCTCTAACTCAGTAATCTTATTTTCTAACTCTAAACTTTCTGACGTATATTGTTTCTTAACTTTCGTACAATAACTACTAATCTCCCCCCTCAAATAAGCTTTTAAAGCATCCCATATTACAAAATTACTATCCACAGAATTAACATGCTCAGTCAAAAATAAAGAGATATGTTCTTTAACTAAAGTAACAAACTGGTTTTTTTTAATAACATTGCATTAAACCTCCATCTAAATGACAAAACATACTACCTCCGAACTTCCACAAGAAAAAAGTAATAATGAATGATCTGATATAACTCTTATATTCAGCTCTTAATACTCTACCTTGTAAATGTGCTGATACCAAAAATAAATCAATTCTAGAATACTAATCATGTCGTGAAGAATAAAAAGAAAAATCTTTCTCTGTAGGATTAACTTTTCTCCAAATATCCACCAAATTTAAATCTTAAAATAATGCATTAATTTGTGTTGCCATCTTTGATTTCCTTATACTTTTTGGATTTAACAATAAGCTTCTGAAATAAACCACTCATCATCTATATTAGGGCATAAAGATTCAGCAAAAAATTTACAGTTCACTCTTAATACTCTGTCAGCATACCCCTCTGAAGATTCCAATTCAAATGGTAAATTATTGAATCAAAATCACTTTGAAATTCTTGCCTTAGAATTAAAAAAAGAAGAAAAATAACATGATCAACCCAATCTCTTTTCAATTTCAAATGTTCTTTTTCAGTTAAATGTGTTTCTTGTAAAAAAAGCAATATCAATTTTCATTTTTTAAATATAGACCAACTTTCTCTTTCTCTTAATTGGATTATTTAATCCCTGAACATTAAAAGTTGCAAAATTCAATTTAGACATCTTTTTTAACTATACTATAACACACTATAAAATAATGCTCCCCTCTATAATTCTTCCAAAATAAAATAAAAGATAACAGAAAAATACAAAAAAAATCCACCCAAAGGTAGTAATACCCTAAAAATCTGGGTGTGGTAAGCCCACTAGCAGCAGATGATTATCAAAGTTTTCAGTGTCATCCATCCCCCCCCACCCCCCCAGCCAGATACATATTTATTATTTAATTATTAAACACAATAAAATATAGTCCATATATTCAGCCCAATGATTCCAAGCCCAATGACTGCTCCAGATCTTCAACATCAAGAAGACTTTGTGTCAACTCTTCATTCTTTCCATTCCCATGTCCATTTCCATTTACCCTCCTCTTAGGAGACAACGGAGGAGAACACCCATTTCTTTGCAATTCCGGCAAAGAATTAGCAAAAGCCAAAGCATCATGATCATTCTCAAAAAATTGAGATTGAAAATTTATAAAAAAACCTTCAAAATTGCAGGATAATGAAAAGCAAACTTGTAGCCTTTTCGCCACAAAACATCTTTGGCCATATTAAATTCTCGTCGTCTTCTAATAACCTGTTGGCTC
Source organism: Narcine bancroftii (assembly GCF_036971445.1). Taxonomy (NCBI): domain Eukaryota; kingdom Metazoa; phylum Chordata; class Chondrichthyes; order Torpediniformes; family Narcinidae; genus Narcine; species Narcine bancroftii. The sequence continues at coordinate 202,824,652 of NC_091472.1, forward strand.
AAATTGGCATAAAAGAACACTCTGTTATTTTGAACCATTAATGGAGACTGATTCTGCCATGCTTTCTGTACTTCCATACATAAAATCATTTCTCTATCTTGGTATTTTAAACAACGAACCAAGGCAGCCTGCGGTGTTTGTCCTGGAAGTGGTTTTCTTCTCAGAGCTCTGTGAGCCCTATCCAGTTCCAAGCCTTCAGGAAAAAACTCTTTACCCAGCACCTCTGGGATCCAGTGCTTAAAATTTTTTATAGGGTCGACACCTTCAATGTCTTCTGGAAGACCAGCGATTTTCTCAATATTTCTTCGGCTTTGATTTTCCAATGAATCAATCTTCTTCATTAAATCTCTTTTTTGAATCCCCCAATCTACAAAAGAACCTTCCACTTTTTCCATTTTTTCTCTATTTTGTTCTACCTGATTTTGACACTCAGAAAAGGCTTTCAATTTTCTTTAAATTATCTTGCACAGAATCAACTGATTTTATACATCTATTAATATCACACTTAACTGTTTCACATTTACTGTTTCAGAGTTTTCAACACGGTATTCAATTTTATTTTCATCTCCATTTCATCCTTGATTCACTTGAGTTGATATTTGCTTTGACATATTATGCATTTGACAAGCAATCCTTTCCAAAACAGTAAGCACTAAATCCATTCCAGATTCCACCTCCACTTTTTGAGATCTACCTCCTTGACAAATTCCAATAAGGTAAGTTCCTCTTCTTCCTCAGTCATCGTAGGCCCTTTGGCTGAACGCCTGCGGGTCTGGACACCTGATGCCAGCACCCCTCTTCGGGACGCTGGCGTTCGGCCTCCCCCACAGCTCCTACTTTATCCAGCAATTCGCGCACCCGAGATGCCCCACGCAGGACAGGCAAAGCCTTCGGCCGTGCAGGAGTGTCCACTGACACTACATTGCGCGCCACCGGGCCTCCCAGTGGGTTTGCGGGTCCCCTTGTCAGCCTCGGCAACGGCCGAGCTCACCAAGGTGTTGGTGCCATCTTGCAGAGGCAGGATCGGCGACGGAGTCAAACTCAAACGGGCTGGAGTCCTCTGAGGCTTGGTGACTCCCAACGACGACTCCTTAGATTCAGCTATGCAGGTAGGCCTCAATTCTTCCACACTTTTGTATGGTAATTTTTTCTGAAGTTGAAGTTTAAATTTTTTCACATTAGATGCCATAATAAGTCACTGTGATTTAAATAACTGTAAATATTATTTTTAACCACTTTTATGCTTTTTAAAAAGGTATTTAGTGATCCAGCTGGGGGAAGGTGGTATACACATCTTTCTTCTACGCCATTTTGCCACACCCCCTGTTAACATAACTTGTGATTGAGATTTGGGTATTAAAAGATGGTTAATAAATGATCCCCTACTTTAGGATGTCAAATTATTCTGCCTTTAATGGTTGTGTGGGCACATGATTTTATAATCTGCTAGTATTGAAAAGTGAAAATCATATAATTTAAATTTTGCACAAACTAATTTACTGAACTTCAATCTGAAGTCACTGTGCTGCACCAGGGTTTGCTTGACAAGCAATAGATGGGGCAAAACAATTTCTAATTAATTTTGTTACATTTGATAGGAAAATGTTTTGGATAAGTTTTTTTTGCTCTGAACTATATGCTATGCAAGATGTTGTAAGATGTCTAGTTGGAGATGGAGTAGCAGATTAAGATCCCCAATAGAACTTCTCTTGGAAATGTGTTGTGCAACCTGTGAAAATTGCAAGGATTTTTTAAATCCACCACTTGAAATTTGAGGTTTTTTTTAATCACTTCATCTTTGGATAACAGAATGATTGAAGGAGGGTATTTTATTGTGCTGGCCATTTTCTCAAATGTTTCTTTTTTTCTGAAGTTGTGGACATTTGGGTTGAATGGTGCAAATATTGATTAAGAAGGGTGAATAAGGGCGACACAGTTTGCGTAGCTGTTAGCATACCGCCTTTATAATCCCAGTGATCAGGACTGGGGTTTGAATCCCGCGCTGTTTGGAGGGAGTTTGTACGCTCTCCACGTGTCTGTGGGTTTTCCCTCGGGGCTCTGGTTTCCTCCTACCATTCAAAACATACCAGGGGTGTAAATTAATTTGGTGTAAATTGGGCAGCACAGACTCATGGGCTGAAATGGCCTGTTACCGTGCTGCATGTCCAAAAAAAAACAAGCACATGATTAGCAGTTGTTTGTTAACATCCACCATGAACTTCAACAAACCATGTCCCAAGAAGATTCAGAGAAATGTTAGGAAACTAAATTTAATAGAAACTACAATAAAAGGTACTTCAAGTTCTGACTATATATACAGCTGGACGAAGCAGTATTTATCCAAACCACCATGTACAAACGATAAGTTCCTCACACACCAAATAATCATCAGATACATAGAAATATAATGTAAAATGTGTATAAATATTCTGGAATAATTTACTCAATTTCATTGATAAGAGTGTGGTGCGCTGTTAGACAGAATCAGACACACACAAGGTAAAGACTGAACAACAGGCTTTAAACCACAAAAACTTCCACAGAGCCAGGATGGCTATGGCTGCTGCAACTCAGTGTGAGGCCTCGGGAGGCCGGCACAGGCTTGTATTCCGGAGGGTGATTTGCACCCAACAGGGTGGGGCTTGATCCATTCAGGCTGACTGATTGGCAGCCAGCCAGGTGTTGTTCTGTCCCCTTACACTCCTGCAGGTACAGAGATTGCCCCCTGCAGTAGGCTGGTGATGTACCACCACATTCACCCCCTTTAAATTGTCCTGGGAAGGGGCAGTAACAAGGAATCACACCAACTATGTACACACAATATTTACAGGTTGAGACGATTCGGTGACCATCGTAGGATTGGCTCCTGGTCACTGGTCAGAGGGGAAGTGGGGAGGCTGGCGGCAGGGGTGTGTGTGGCTGATGTGGTGTTGCGCATAGGGGTGGACAGGTGGGCTGGGGTCAACATATGCGGGTCATATTGGATGGTTGTGGGGGCTGGTTCATCTCCTAAGGCTGAAGTGGGCCCCTGGTGGTCAAGGAGGCCCTGCGTGCCCCATAGCTGCATGGAGACGGGGTTGTATGCCCAGTCAGCATTGTCCTGGATTGGAGGGTGGCGTGGTGTGGTGAGTGCTCCTGCTCGTGCCAAGTCCCTGGTTGAGACAGTGTCCTCCCTGCCACTGCCGAACCTAACATAAGTGTAGTTATGTTTTGCATTAAGGAGGCACACCTGCTCCACCAGGGCATCGGCCTTGTGTGTCCGTATGTGCTTATGCAGAAGTACCGGTGCCAGGGACGTGAGCCATGCTGGGAGTGACATTCCAGTCACTGACCTCCTGGGGAATGAGAACAGATGTTTGTGAGGAGTCTCGTTGGTAGCCGTGCACAGCATGACCGAATGTCATGGAGCACCGCGGGCAGGGCGTCCTGCCCACCATTCAACGGCCCACCCTTTTGACCCGAGAGCCAGGAGGACTGCCTTCCAGATCACCCCATTCTCGCGTTCCACTTGCCCGCTGCCTCTCGGGTTATAGCTTGTCGTGCGACTGGTCACGATACCCCTCGCCATCAGGTACTGGCGCAGCCCGTTGCTCATGAAACTAGACCCCTGGTCGCTGTGGATGAAGGCGGGGTAGCCAAACATGGTGAAGATCTGCCACAGGGCCCTGATGACGGTGGCCTTGGAGGTGTCCAGACAAGGGATGGTGAAAGGGAAGCGTGAGTACTCGTCCACTACCGTGAGGAAGTAGACATTTCGGTTCATGAAAGGCAGGGGCCCTTTGAAGTCCATGCCGAGACATTTGAAAGGCCGAGTAGCCTTTACAACGTGGGCCTGGGGGGTGGTGGAAGAAGTGGGGTTTACACTCGCACAGACCCGACAGGGCTCGGTCATGTCCCTGACGTCCCTGATGGTGTACGGCAGATTTTGGGTCTTAACGAAATGGTACAACCAGGTGACGCCTGGATGGCAGAGGGACTCATGGAATCCCTGCAACCTGTCGTCATGCATAGACGTGCAGGTGCAAGAGAGGGCATCAGGGGAGTCGTTAAACTTCCCGGGGCCGGTACTGGATGTCATAGCTGTAGGTTGCCAGCTCAACTCTCGAGCGCAGGATCTTGTCATTCTTTATCTTGCTCTTGTGGAAAGCCGGCCCGCTGGTCCGTGAGGAGTGTGAATCTCCTGCCGGCCAGGTAGTGGCCCCAGTGGCGGACTGCTTCCACAATCGCCTGGGCCTCCTTTCAATGGTGGAGTGCCCTAGCTTGGAGCCGTGGAGGGTCCTGGAAAAGAAGGCGACGGGGTGCTCCTCTTGGTTGAGGGTAGCAGCGAAGGCCACCTCGGAAGCATCGCTCTTCACCTGGAATGGGAAGTCCTCATCCACAGCCTGCATCGTGGCGTCCGCGATGTCTTGCCTGATGCGGGTGAAGGCTGCCTGCGCCTCAGGTGGGAGGGGAAAAGTTGTGGCTTGTGCCAGTGGGCGGACCTTGTCCGAGAAGTGAGGCACCCACTGTGAGTAATAAGAGAATAGGCCCAGGCACCTGCGGAGGGCCTTCAGCATTGGGGGGGGGGAGGTAATTCCATTAATGGGCACATTCTTTCCAGATCTGGGCCAACGACTCCATGGGCCATGATGTATCCCAGGATGGCGAGGCGGGTGGTGCTGAGCACACACTTCTCCTTGTTGTAAGTGAGGTTCAGCTCCCCGGCCATCTAGAGGAATTTTTCCAGGTTAGCATCATGGTCCTGCTGGTCACGACCGCAGATAGCGACGTTATCCAGATATGGGAACGTCGCCTTTAGCTTATGCTACCATGCGATCCATCTCCCGGTGGAAAATGGAGACCTTGTTCATGACCCCAAAAGGAACCCGGTGGAATTGGTACAGGCGCCCGTCCGCCTCAAAGGTGGTGTAGGGCTTGTCTTTCGGGTGGATAGGGATTTGGTGATACGCCGACTTCAGGTCAATCGTGGAAAAAACCCGGTAGCGGGAAATCTCATTGACCATGTCGGTGATCCTCAGCAGGGGAGTAGGCATCCAGCTGGATGTACCGATTAATGGTCTGGTTGTAAACCACGACCATCCTCTGCTTACTTCCCCCTTTGACCACCAGGACTTGGGCTCTCCAAGGGCTGTTACTGGGCTCTATAATGCCTTCTGGCTGGAGTCGCCGCACCTCTGCCTTGATGAAGTCCCTGTCTGCAGCGCAATAGCGCCTACTTCTGGTGGCGTTTGGCTTGCAGCCTAGCGCAAGATGTGGGAAGAGCGCCGGTGGGGTGATGCGCAGTGTGGAGAGGCCGCAGGTTGGCCAGGGCTGGTAGGTTGGCGTGCTGTGCAATGTGAGTGGAGGTTGGGGCCCCCCGAAGGCAAGGATGACACTCTGCAGATGGCACTGGAAATCCAGGCCCAGGAGTGGTGCACAGAGTTTGGGCATGACCAGGAGCCTGAATCCTGTGTAAGCCTCCCCTCCCACCGTTATATTGACTGAGCAGTGCCCGAGGGTACCAACAGTCTTATCCTTGGTGGCAAGGGCGATCGAGCAGGTGGTGGGGTGGACTATAACCTTAGGGAATGGGCCACACTTGGGTGAACGAAGCTCTCGGTGCTGCCACTGTCCAACAGGCACTTTGTTACCTGCCCGTTGTCTCGCATGTCCACCATCGAGCGCCCAAGCTCATGGGGAATGTCCCTGGTCAGTGTGGTGGCGGCTAGGACCATCTCAGAGTCGGAGTCATTGCTATCCGGAGGGATGGGGAGTGTTGTTAGTGCGGCCTGGTCATCACCCGTGTTGACCATGTTGCCATCGGTCGTGAGGTGCAACATGTAGTAGCCGATGGCCTCCGGAGTCATGGGGGGCGGCCTGGTCATCGCCCGTGTTGACCATGTTGCCATCGGTCGCTGGGTGCGGCGTACGGCAGCTGAAAGCACCCGAAGGCGTGGGGAGCGTCAGTAGGGCGGCCTGGTCATCGCCTGTGTTGACCACGTCATTCTCAACATCGTCGGAGGCCATCCGTGTCGGGTGCTGCCTGGCCCAAGATGGCAGCGGCATGTGGGGAGCTGCTGCGTGGCTGGCATCCTTCCCCAGCCATGTCCGCTGCGCCGGGGGAAGCAACGTCATCACGACCGGCAGCAGTGACATCATTATGTGAGCCGGAGGTGATGTCACGCCGTGATCCGGAAGTGACGTCGCTGTAGTTCTCGGCGAGGGCTGGTGCAGATGCTCGGTGCCGATGCTCGGGGAACACGCTGCAACGGTTGCTGACGGGGCCAGATGTTGTGCGGTTGAAGACGGGGAAGACTGAAGTTGTCACAGGGACAATGATGCTGTCCAGCACACGTACATGGGGGGAGTCTATGGGGGAGGTAGGGAGGTCATAGAGGGCCGCTGAGCTGCCGGCAGGTTTAGAGAGGCACACTTTTGCAAAGTGGCCTTTCTTGCCGCATCGGGAACAATACAGGTTCCTAGCTGGGCAGTTTTGGCGTGATCGTCGATCTGAACCACACCAGGACTCACATTACTTACCGGGTCGCCGGCCGCCTGCTGCAGCGACGTTCTCCTCCCCTGCTCGGCCTGGGGCTGCAGCTGCAGTGTGAGAGGGCCATGAGGGAGCCTGGGGAAAACTGGAATTGAAGGCTTCAACGTGCAGGGCTGCTGCTTCCATGGTTTGGACCACTTCCACAGTCCTGGTTAGGCCATAGATGTTGCCCTTCAGCAGCTTCTGCCGGATGGCCCTCGAGCATAGCCCTCGGACGAAGGTATCTCGGATCAACCTCTCGACCTCCTCTACACCTACCCTGGGTTCAGCCAGACATGGTTGGGCCAACTTTCACAAGTGACCCAGGTAAGACTCAGCCGTCTCCCCGGGTTGCTGGGCTCGGGTGTTGACGAGGTACCTTGCACAGACCACATTTATGGGAGGCTTGTACAAGTTCTCCATTGCGCTCTTGTATGTGGTGTAGCCTTTGGTTACCTGGAAGGCTCAGGGACCCAGCTTTGACCAGAGTAGGAGGAACCTCTTCCGATCGGAGTCCAGGATGTCGCCCTCATGTGCCTCGATGATTGCCTCGACCGCGTGCTGCCAGATCTCGAAGCGCGTCGGCCGACCTTGAGGATCCCTGCGCACAGGAGTTTTTCCATGGCAGCCATGGGAAAATTTTGTGGATTAAATTGTGATGCACTGTTGGACAGAATCAGACACACACACGGTAAAGACTGAACAACAGGCTTTAATCCACAGAAACCTCCACAGAGCCAGACTGGCTGTGGCTTCAGCAACTCGGTGTGAGGCCTCGGGAGGCCGGCACAGGCTTATATCCTGGAGGGTGATTGACACCCAACCGGGTGGGGCTTGATCCATTCAGGCTGACTGATTGGCAGCCGACCAGGTGTTGTCCTGTCCCCTTACACTCCTGCAGGTGCAGAGATTGCCCCCTGCAGTAGGCTGGTGGTGTACCACCACAAAAAGACCTGAGGTTACAGAATGCTGTTCATCAACAGCTATTTCTTAGCTTGGCAGATCTGATTTTTAATGCCCTTGTTCTTTCTTCCTTATCTCTCTCTGTCTCCTTTGTCTTGTTTACATTGAGACTCTGGTTGTTCTCACACCACTTGATGAGCTTCCCAACCTCCTCTCTCTAAGCTGACTCATTGTTGCTTATGAGGCCAACTCCTGCTGTAACACTGATTCTGTTTGATCTGAATCTGGCAGTGCAATCTTGAGTTAGCAGTGTGAACAGTAATGGACTGAGCACACAGTCCTGAGGTGTGCCAGTGCTCAATGTGATGGGACTAAGATTCTGCTGCCAGCCTTGACTGACTGGTCTTTCGGTCAAGAAGTCCAAGATCCAGTTGCAGAGAGGGGTGTTGAGTCCCAATGAGGACAGTTTATCCACCAGCCTTTGAACTGTGATCATGTTGAACACAGCTGGTCAATAAAGAACATTAGTTGTAATGTTTTCGTTTCATGTACCTCAAGTTTAAATGTTTAGTAGCCCAATAAGCATTTAAAATAAGTTGATTCAAACTGATGATGTAATCTTAGAAATTTGGTGACAAACTATTTAGCAGGGTAAAACAAATTGCTCAAGGACCTAAGTAGGTAAAGCATTATCTTTGGGTCAAGGAGGGGCAAGAATTGTTAATGTTTCTGATAGAAACACCTTCAGGAATAAGGGTAGAGGGGAAAGATGGCCAATATAAAGAGAGTGGGAGAGGTAAAATGGACTGGTAGGTGGTTGATGGATCAAGGAGGGGTGAAGGATGATGGCCAGAAGGAGCTGGTTAGGGAGAGTGAGGGGTAGATTGGGGGATTGCAGGAGGGTGATGAGTGGAACCAGATAAAGAGACAGATGGAGTGAGGGGTGGATGAAAATGATGACCGGTTGATTAGCAGGGAGACTACAGGTGTTGGAATCTGGTAAGGAAGGTCATAATAGGAGTAATTAACTGAGAGATGAACTGGTGGAAGCATACAGTGTTGGGGGTAATAGAAGAATGGAACCAGGAGTGGGACGGGGCTGAAAATGGGGGAATCAGGGAGCTGGAAGTATGTTTATGTGGAGATGGATCAAATTGGTGGACCAGAGAAATATTGGAAGAAAAAAGAGAGAGACAGGTTAGTGGAAATGTGAGATTTGCTCTTCTTAAAGGTGATGACTCAGTATTAACTAGAGAATGGGTTAGCTTGAGAAATGAATTATCAACTCCTTTTAGAGATTCTAAACATAGAGTTGAAGTTGCTGGCGGACATCTGGTTCAATTGTATTATCGATTAGCCAGAAATTATGAACACTGGCATGTTTTTAACAACAGACTTTTTACTGAAATTGGTTGTTTTGTAAATATGGATGAAACAAATACATTTAAGAATATTTCCAAGATTAGTGGAGGAACATAATCATAGGGTTAGTGTTAAGTTTATCCACCTATTTGCATTTATTATCTATTTGTAAGCTGACTTCTGGCAGATGGCTTATCTGATTTGAAGTTGATTTTGGTTAGGGTTGGAAGGTGATTCAGTGATGTTTGCAGTCGAGAATGAAAAATAAACAGCAGGTATTGAAAATGCTGGCAAATTGTTTGGCCGTCCTTTCAAATGGCAATTGATTCCAGTACTTGTATTTAATAACATAAACATGCAAACAAACTGAGAAATCTAACTGTAACAAAACAGGATTTATAAATAAATAAGTCTGACATGATTTTTGATAGTTTGCCAGAGGAGAATGACCCAGACCTAGCTCTTTATAGTTGACAACTTTTAATCAAAGTTCATTCTTCAAAATTCCAAAGATTCTAAAACAAGTGGCCAACATTACAGTGGGACATGATTTTTAAAAAAATCTGAGCAACATTTTTTTGTCATGTACTTACATGCTTGCTTCTAGTTATCACCTTGTATTCTTTGGATAGTATTTATCTTGGAAGTGGAATGTCCTTTCACCCTTTTGTGGTGATGCTAGCATTAAATTGCAAAGGTGAAAATCTTTCTTGGCTTTCGGGTAGAATAACTAAATTCAATTTGTGCAACTGAAAGACTAATTCTGATAATAAAGCTATTTGCTCCTCTTATTTCATGATAAAGGGGAGTACCTTGATAGGATGGAATCATCCAGTTTCCTTGTGATGGTAGCAAGCATTCTGTATTGTGTAACATGGGTCTGATGTGCCCTCTGATTAGATAGATGCCCAGGAACTTGAAGATGTTGATAAAATGGTTTCTCTTCCTTCTCCTTCCTAAAGTCCACAATAAGATCATTGGTCTTGCTGCTGTTGAGACCAAAGTTGTTCTAGCACCATACCACCAGTTTCTCTATCTATCCTATAGTCTGCCTCATTGTAGCTAACATTTTCATTAGCAAAATTATAGATTTCATTGATATAGAAGGAATGGGTCAATGGACTAAGTGTGCAGTTAACTCTGAAAGAAGGGCCAGCAAGATGATATCTGCCATTGGCCCATTGTGATAAGGGCTGCCCAATGGGCCCATGTAAGTTTTAACTACCTGTAGAACTGGTCCAATAGCAATTTTGTTTTGCATAGAGAATGACAGAGGTCTGTTCCTGACATGGCACCATGACAGACCCTGGATTGTCAGCTCTATAGAAGCAGTGGCATGGTGCAGGGCACTGGATCAGGTGAACACCTATTCACTGAGAAGGAGAAGCCTGGGAGAGAGCTTTACTGGGTAGGGAACCACAACTGCAAGACCAGTGAGGGACTTGGCAGTTGAAGGACTCTCCCCAAACACAGGGCAACTGGGAATCAGCTATTGGGACCAAGATTCATGAGGATGCTGATGGCCAGCAGGACTCCTGAAGGGTGTTGACAGTTTCTTAATTGCATTGGTAGTTTGGAACCGGGGCCAAGATTGGTGGGGGGGGGGTGCGTGGAAGACTTTGATCCCTTGAGATCTGGTTAAAGCATTGGAGGAGGTGGCTTAATCCATGGATTCTTGATGTCTATGAAGGGACTCTTGCTTCTCTTTCACATCTTGAAATGGGCACTGGACCACTTGCATCTCTTTGTGTGCCTTTACTGCTTAAGCAAGGAAAAATAAATGGTGTTTTTATGTACATTAACAAGTTAAAATTCAAAGTTCAGATTTATTGTCAGAGTGCAGACATGACATCACATACAATGGTGCAATTCTTTTTCCTGTGGGCCAGGCAGAATATTTATTGGTAACTGTATACTGTACTCAGGAAAAAAGATACATGTACAAAAGAGATGTAAGTAAAAAATGTAAAACTGCAAAACAAAAATATTCAGTAATGAATAATGTACAAAGCGAGTCCTTAAATGAGTCTAAATTTGTTGTTTAAGAGCCTGATGCAGGGCTAACAACTGTTCCTGAACCTAGTGTTATGAGTCTTGTGGCATTTTTATCTCTTTCCTGATGGCAGCAGCGAGAACAGAGCATGTCTTGGGTGGTGTGGATTTTTGATGATTGCTGCTGCTTCTCTAATGGCAGCATTCCATGTAGATCTTCTTGATGGTGGGGAGTGTTTTGCCTGTCATGCACTGTGTGTGTGTGTAGTACCTTTCGCAGAGCTTTCCGCTCAGAGGTATTGGTGACCCCATACTAGGCCGTGATGAAGCCAGACAATACTCATCTACTATTCTGAAGAAGTTTGTCAAGGTTTCTGATGTCATACCAAACCAACGCAAACTCCAGAAGAAGTAGAGGCACTGATGACATTAGTGTATGGAGTCCAGGGAAAGGTCCTCTGAGATAATGACTCCCAGGAATTTAAATTTGCTCAACCCTTTCGGATTTTCCCACAACGATCAATTTTTTTCCCCCCACTTCCAAAAGTCTAGTTTTAGTGACATTGAGAGAGAGGTTGTTGTTAGTACACCATTCACCCAAGTTTTTAATCTTCCTCCTGCATGCAGATTCATCATCTCGTTTTATACAGCTCACTACTGTGGTATTGTCAGCAAATTTGTAAATGGTTTTGTACCATGCCACACAGTCATGGGTATAAAGCAAGTAGAGCAGTGAGGCCAAGTACACAACCCTGTGGTGCTCTGGCACTGATAGAGATTGTGGAGGAGATGTTCTTGCCACTCTGCACTGATTGGGGTTTGGAGGTGAGGAAATCCAGGATCTAATTACATAAAGGGGTATTGAGGCCCGGGCCTTGAAGTTTGCTGACTAGTTTTGAGGGGATGATGGTGATGCTGAATAAAGAGCATTCTGATGTATGCATTTTTGTTGTTGAGCTGTTTAGGGGGTTGTATAGAGCCAATGAGATGGCATTTGCTGGGGACCTGTTGCTTCAGTAGGCAACTTGAAAGTATCCATGTTGCTGCTCAGACAGTAACTGATGTGCTTCAAGCTTCTCAAAATACTTCAAGCAGGTTATTACACTCTTTGGCACCATTACTATTGAGGCCTGTTTAAAACAGGTGGGTACCATGACCTGTCGAAGTGAGATGTTGAAGATATGAAAACATTTGGTCAGTTGGCCAGCACAGATTTTCAGAACTTGGCTGTGTACTCTGTATGGACTAGATGGTTTCCTTGGATTCAATCTCCTGAAGGCAGCCGGCATGTAGTTTTCAGATATTTACAGTAGAGGATCATTAGGTGATGAGGGGTGCATAGTGGTTCTTCTTTGTTCTGGTGGTAAAATTAGGCATAGAAGGCATCGAGTTTGTGAGCTTGTCATGTCAATAAAGGAATCTTGATGGTATGTTAATTAAAGCAGTTCCAGGACCTTCCTTGGTAGCGAGGAAGCTTAAGAAAGGACTTGGGAGAGCTCGCAGGGGGAATGAGAAGGCCTTGCTTGTAGGATTAAGGAGAACCCCAAGGGTTTCTATGCATACGTGAAGAACAGAAGGATGATGAGATGAAGGTGGAGTTGATAAAGGAGGCAACATGTGGAGGAGGTTGGGAGATTCTTAATTAATACTTTGCTTCAGAATTCACAAGAGAAAAGGACCTTGATCACCGTGAGGTCAAAATTGAACAGGCCTGTGTGCTGGACAATATGGAGATTAAGGAAGAGGAAGTGTTGGATCTTCTTAAAAACATAAAGGTTGATAAGTCCTTGGGGCCAGATGCAATGTATCCCAGGTTGCTGAGGGAAGTGAAAGGAGAGATAGCTGGGGTAGTATCTATGATCTTTGAATCCACTTTGGCTGCAGGTAAGGTGCCGGAGGATTGGATAATGGCAAATGTAGATCCCTTGTTTAAAAGAAGGTAATAGGGAGAATCCATGAAATTGTACACCAGTGAGTCTTGCATCAGTGGTGTGCAAACTATTGGAGAAGATTCTTAAGAATAGGATCTATGAGCATTTGGAGAAGTACAGCCTACTCAAGGATAGTCAGCATAGCTTTGTGAAGGGAAGGTCATGCCTCACGAGCCTAATTGAGTTTTTTTGAGGAGGTAACATAAGGAATTAATGAGGATAGGGCAGTAGATAATGGTCTACGTAGATTTTAGCAAAGCATTTGACAAGGTTCCCCATGAGAGACTCATCCAGAAAGGCATGGGATCAGTGGAACTTTGGCTGTGTGGATTTTAAAAAATTGGCTTGGAGGAAGAAAACCGAGAGTAGCAGTGGAAGGAAAGTACTCTGCCTGGAGTTTGGTGACTAATGGAATGCTGGAAGCATTTGTTGGGACCCCTGCTCTTTGTGATTTTTTTTTTAATATAAATGACCTGGAAGAAGAGGTGGAAAGATGGGCCAATAAGTTTGTGGATGTCATGAAGGTTGGAGGAGTTGTGGATGGAGCTGAAGGTTACACAGACGGGATGCAGAGTAGGGCAGAAAAGTGGCATGTGGAGTAAGTGTGAGGTGATGCATTTGGGAAGGACAAACCAGAAGGCTGAGTACAGGGTTAATGGTCAGTTACTTAAGAGTGTGGATAAAGAGAGGGATCTTGGTGTTCAAATCCATGCATCTCCCAAGGTTGCAGCACAGGTTGATAGGATAGAAGGCCTATGGGATGGTGGGCTTCATTATTGGAGGATTGTGTTCAGGAAGAGAGATGTCATGTTGGAACTCGACAAACCTCTGGTAAGATGACACTTTGAGTATTGTGTTCAGTTCTGGTCACCTCATAGGAAGGATGTGGAAGCTGTGGAGAGGGTGCAGAGCAGATTTAACAGGATGTTGCCTGGATTAGAAAACGAGTCTCATGAGGTAAGGTTAGCAGAAGTTGGGCTTTTCTCTTTGGAGTGTAGAAGGATCAGAGGTGACTTAATGGAGGTCTACAAGATTGAGAGGCATAAATAGGATGGACAGCTCGCACCTGTTTCCCAAGGCAGGAACAGCAAACACCAGAGAACATATCTACATAGTGAGGGAATGGAAGTTTTAGGGGAGACCTCGGGTGTTAAGTTTTTCTTTTTACAGAGTTGTGGGTGTCTAGAATGTCTTGCCGGGGATGGTGGTGGAAGCTGAAACATCAAGGGCATTTAAGAGACTCTTAGACAGGCACATGGATGAAAGAAAAATAGAGGGTTATGGGGTAGGGAGTGTTTAGTACATTTTTAAAAGGAATACATTGGTCAGCACAGCATCAAGGGACAAAGGGCCTGTACTGTGCTGTCGAGTTCTATGTTCTCAAGGCAGTTGATTTGATGAGTTCATTTGCACCTTTACTGGGGGTGGGGGGCGGGGGGGGGGGTGCGGGTGCATGTTGAGAGAAAGACCAATACAAAGTGCAAAGATTGACATGGCTCCCTATCCTGCCCCTGACTTTTTCTCCTTCCCACCCTCTGCTTTTTAAAAAAATAAAGCAAAAATTAATGCTAGTGCCGCTGAATTATGATTGACTTAATTTTATTTTTTGAAACATTGGTCAGTTGTATTTTGTGGACAATACAAGTGGTTGCATGGTGTGCGGTAGCTGGCTTTGCCAATATGAAATTAAAACAAAATCTGCTATAGTATATCAATAGAGCAGGCAGAATGAAGAGAGAATCCGATTTGATATTTAGACTTTTCTGTTTAATTGCCTACTATGCCAGTTTGGTTCTGCTTCATGCTGATTCAATTTAGCAACTTGCCACTTAATTTTGTCTTAAATTTAACAGGATTCAATAAAATTTAAAGATGCTGAGGAGAGTTTTCAAATAACCTGGATTATGTGAATTTTAGTAGCTGCACTTATTGAACATGCACATTCGTATAGTTTTACTCCAGGTTTTGTAGCCTCTAATTGCCATCATAGTGTGTATTGGAGAGTGTGAGGGGGATGCATTTATTTTAAGTTATAAAAACCTATTGAATATCTGAAGTGTAATGGTTGGAGTCATTGCACTAAAACAATGCCTTTGGCTCAACTCATCCATGCTAGCCTAGTTACCTATAATAACATCCCCAATGCCTGTGTTTGGCCCATTTCCATCAATCCGTTCCTATCAGCATACCTATTAAAGCGTTATTTGTACCTGCCTTTACCAACTTCCTTTGGCAACTTGTTCCATATGCCTATTATCCTCTACGGAAAAAATTGTTCCTTGGGTCCTTTCTAAATCTTTCTACACTTAAACCCTTTAAATCTATGACATATAATTTTACAGCCCTTACCCTTGGAAAATCACTTTGGCTATTCACCTGTCTATGCCTCCAAAGTCACCCTGAACTTTGTGTGGCGCAACCTATCCAATCTCTCCTTTACAACTCCAGTCCAGTAACATTCTGCTGAATTGTCTCTGCACCCTTTCTAGTTTAATTACATCCTCCTTGTTGTTGGACTACCAGAAATGCATACACTTCTCTAAGTGCAGTTTTACCAACATGTACAGCCATAACATTAGGGTTACACCAGAGAGCATGTGTACAAAGTGAAGGAAGGGAAGTTTTGGGAGACATCAGGTGTTAAGTCCCAACTCTTGTACTCAGTACCCTGACTAATAAAGGCAACCAGCCCATTACTGGCTTATCTACCTGGATAAATTGTTCACAGAATCAAATGCTAACATGTCGAATCTTGTCACATGTGTCACATCCCTCCTGCCATTAAAAAGAAGTTAATTTGTAATCCCCTCTGCAATATTCTTCAGTATCTTTTATTGGTAATTGCAGGTAATTAAATTTAAAGCCATGCACAATTACATGGTTCAATTCTTTCCTAGTCAGTAGTATTTAGAATTTAAAAAAAATAATGACCAAATATTGGACTAAATTCTTGTTTCTTTTTACCCCTGACCACATTTTCTAACATCTATTCTATAGTTGTGATGACCTCCAAATGATATAGCTGAGTTCCACAGTAGTGTAGAACAGAGAAAGCAATATAGAGACTGGAATTTCATCATTGTGAATTTTAAGCTATGGGCAATAGCTCCATTTCAAGAGTAAAAACAAAATCAAGTTTGCCTGTTAATAAGGATGTCCTAAGATCGCTAGCAGACCTCTGAATTGACAGTCTCTGTCAGAACATGGGACCTGAAAATAACCGGTACTCGGGCAAGTTCAGCACCATGGGAGTTTTAAACACGCAGCGAGTGGGCGATTTTAAACTTCGTAGGAGTCACAAACAGCAGACACTCAGTGTGGGTGATTTAAAGAAACATCGCTTGGACCATTTAAACACTGCTGGAACTACCAGCAGACCTGACCACGGGAATGCTGGGGTGGGGGGGGGGGGGGGAGCTATATGTTCAGATGAGATGCCAGGCTCTGAGCCTTCTGCTCCCAACCATCCTCCTGGCCAACAGACAATCCTTGGAGAATAAATTTGATGAACTCCAAACCAGACTTCAACATTAGAGAGACATCAGGCTGTGTAATGTGCTTTACAGAAACTTGACTAAATGTGGACATTCCAGACATGGCGCTACAGCCCAGGGCTACACCCTCCATCAAGCTGACTGAACACCAGGATCAGGAAAAAACAGGGAAGGCGGTGTATGTGTCATCATCAATTCATTGTGGTGCACAGACGTGACAGTCATGTCCCAGTCCTGCTCCCCCAACCTGGATCATCTGGCGATCAAGTGCCACCCATTCTATCTGCTGAGGGAGTTCACTGCCATCTTCCTGGTCGCAGTATACATTCTACCCTGGGCTAATGTCAGGGTGACACTGGAGGGACTGAGCACTGATTAACAGCTTATGTTGCATTTTATCCTGATGCCTTCCCAATTGTTGTAGGAGACTTCAATCAGGCCAATCTGAAGAAGTCTCTGACAAATTACCATCAACATGTCACATGCGAGACCAGGGGAATCAACACACTAGATCACTGCTACACCACCATTACAAACACCTTCTGAACCAACCATGACTGCAATTCAGCAAGTCTGATCAACTGGCTGTGCTTCAACTCCAGGCATACAAGCAGAGACTGAGGACCAATGCACCAGTAGTGAAGACAGTGAAAAGGAGGTTGAGGGAGGCAGAGGAGCTTCTGCAGGACTGCCTTGAATTGGTGGCCTGGAACATATTCAAGAACTCATCCATAGCCTTGAATGAATATGCAACACGTGTAACTGACTTCATAAGGACCTTTGTGGACGAGTGTGTGCCCAAGTGCCAGTTCCCCAACCAGAAGCCCTAGATGAATCGGAGGATTCACAACCTGCTGAGGATGAGAACAAGGGTGTTTAAGGGCAGGGATCTAGGTCTCTACAAGAAGACCAGATGCAACCTGTGGAAGGCCAACTCCAAGGCAAAATGGCAATCCTGGAGTAAGATAGAGACAGATACATGCCAGTTATGGCAGGGAGTGCAGAACATTACAGCCTGCAAAGCGAGGCTGAACACCATAGTTGGTTGTGATGCTTCATTACTTGATGAGCTGAACATCTTCTATGCCTGCTTTGAGAAGAACCACCAAATAGTGCCTACTAGAATCCCTGCAGAGGCTGAGGACCCTGTGATATCTGTCTCAGAGGATGATGTTAGAACATAATTCAAGAAGGTGAACCCTTGCAAGGCATCAGGCCCTGACAGTGTACCTGGCAAGGTACTGAAAATCTGCTCTGACCAATTAGCCACAGTGTTCATGCATACTTTCATCCTCTTGTTGCTTCAGTCAAAGGTTCCTACCTGCTTCAAAAGGGCATCAATCATTCTGGTGCCCAAGAAGAGTAGTGGGAGCTGCCTCAACAGCTATCACCCAGTAGCACTAACTTCCACTGTAATGAAATGCTTTGAGAGGCTGGTCATAGCCAGATCTAATGCGTGCGTCAGCAAAAATCTGGACCCACTGCAATACCCCTATCATCACAATCGCTCCCTAGCAGATGCAATATCGCTGGCTCTCCACTCAGCTCTGGATCACCTCAAACAACAATTCATACATAAGGCTGCTCTTCATTGACTACAGCTCAGCCTTGAATACAATTATTTCCTCAGTGCTGGTCAAGAAGCTACAAAGATGGGGCCTCTGTACCCAACTGGATCTTTGACTTTCTCATTGGAAGACCACAGTCAAAACTAATTGGAAGCAACGTCGTCTCCTCACTGATTATCAACATGGGCACACCTTAAGGATGCGTGCTTCGCCCACCGCTCTTACTCATTATACACCCATGACTGTCTGGCCCGGCACAATTCCAATGCTATCTACAAGTTTGCCAATGATACCACAGTTGTTGGCAGAATCACAAATGGCAATGAGGAAGCGAACAGGAGGGAGATAAATCAGCTCTTTGAGTAGTGTCACATCAAAACCTTGTGCTCAACGTTAGCAAAACCAAAGAAATGATTATGGACTTCAGGAGAGAGCTAGGGGAACACAACCCAGTCCTCATTAAAGGTCAGTCGTGGAGAGGGCCAAGAAATTCAAATTTGTGGTGTCATTGTCTCTGAGGATCTGTCCTGGAGCCTCTGTTGATACAATCACTAAGAAGGCTTGCTAGCAGCTATACTATGTGAGATGCTAGTGTGTTTACAACAGCACCAGGGGCCTATTATAAGCGCGGCAGCCAGAGTAATAAATCAGACTCATTTTCCAAGACTTTGGTGTGCGGGTCGTTTTTCTCCACACTTGCATAGCACATACACTACATTGGTAACCCTGACAGTCCAACCAATGGTTGGACCCAAAGATGATGGATCAAGTGGAGCCAGCAACCATCTACATGGTCTCTCTCAAGCTTCCTATATCTTGGGTATTGTAGCCACGCATGTAGTTCGAGCAGGCCAAGGCTCAGTTCTAGCTTCGCCACATCACTGCCGATGATACCTGTTACTTCTGTGCTGTTAGCTCCCTCGATCAGGACACAGCAGCAAGGGTCATAGATTTCTGACGGCAGTCTCCGGAGCAAGGCAAATACACAGCCCTGAAAGAGCTACTAACCCGCACTTTCGAACTTTCCCAGCGTGAGCTCGCTGCCTGATTGCTACGTATGGACAGATTGGGGGACAGGGTCCCTTCCGCCCTAATGAACGAGATGCTTACTCTAATCGAGGGCCACGAGCTTTGCCTGCATTTTGAGCAGATCTTTCTGGAACAGCTACCTGAGGACATCTGTCTCTTCCTCACAGACGAGGACTTCAGCAACCGCAGAAAGTCACCGGCCTGGACAGGCGTATTCTGGAGAGGGAAGAAGGACACCAGCAGCATCGCAGACCACATCAGCAAGTCCCATGAGCAATCCTTGGAAGATCAAGGCCAGCAGAGAGACAACTGGAACACCCTGGGACAGCTATGCTACTGCCATTAGCGATGGGATGTGGAGGCCCATCAATGCCACCAACCCTGGAGGTTTTCGGGAAATGCCCTGGCCAACCATCGCTGAAGGCTGCAGCAGTTGGCTCATGTGATAGCCTCCTCTATCTCTGGGACTTGCTATCGGACACTGAGATAAGCATCCTACCACCCGCAGTCCTCGACACACACAACAGTAAGCAGGAACCGTCACTAAGAGCAGCCAACAGTCCCTCCCC
Source organism: Narcine bancroftii (assembly GCF_036971445.1). Taxonomy (NCBI): domain Eukaryota; kingdom Metazoa; phylum Chordata; class Chondrichthyes; order Torpediniformes; family Narcinidae; genus Narcine; species Narcine bancroftii. The sequence goes on from NC_091472.1 coordinate 202,844,011, forward strand.
CTTTGTTGAAGCAACAGCTGCTTTACATGGATCTTCACCCTTGCAGCAGTGCCGCAAGCGCTCTGGGGGCCGACTTCCTTCGGGCCCACTGCTTGCTTGACCTCCAAGGATGACGCTTGCTGTATGCCAAAACCTTTCAGACTATGGCTTTGGGGAAGCCAAGCTACCCAACCCCCCAATGGGACTCTCTAACAGTCTGGGACAATGAATTCGCCCACATCCCGGCAGAGTTCCCCTCGATAGAGGAAGCCATAGTTCTTCACGGCTGAGCCAAAGCACCTCGTATTGACTGAGGAGCCCCCCATTCCATCCCAGGGCACTCCATCTCCCTCCCGATAAGCTCAGCCTGGCAAAGGAGGAGTTTAAGAAAATGGAGGAGCTGGGGATTGTGTGGCACTCCGACAGTCCCAGGGCCTCTCACCTCCACAGGGTGCCCAAATCAGCAGGAGGTTGGAGACTTGCGGGGTCTACTGCTGCCTCCACGAGGCCACATTACAGACAGATATCCCGTGCCCCATATCCAAGACCTTGCCGCCAACCTGCATGGCCTATCATGGCATAACACCCGTAGGACAACAGGTTGGTGGAGCACTTCCACGGGCACCTCAAGGCAGCCTTGATGGCCAGGTTCAAGTATCCCAAATGGGTGGACAAACTGCCTTGGGTCCTGTAGGAAATTCGTATCGCGCCAAAGGATGACTTCAATGCCTCGGCAGTGGAGATGGTCTATGGCGCTCACTTAAGCATCCCTGTCGAGTTTCTGGCTCCTGATTAAACACCTGGAAGACCCCGTGGTGACCCTCGAACTTGCAGTGAAAACTGGGGTTCTTGGTCCTGCGGCACCCTCAACACAACCAGCCCAAGCATGCGTCCCAAAGCACCTAAAGACTTTTCGGTACGTGTTTGTGAGAAGGGATGCACATAGATTACCTTTACAACGACCCTACGAGGGCCCCTACAAGGATGTTAAGGACATTGGTTCCTCCTTCATCCTTGATTGGCAGTAAAGAGGAGACTTTTACCGTTGACTGCCTGAAACTGGCATATCTGGACTGTAATGAGCCAGTCTCCACTCCTCCCTCGCGACGCAGGGGCAGGCCAACTCAAACTATGGATAATGGTCTGGTTGCCAGTTTTGGGAAGGGGTTGTGTAGCAACCTGTGCATGGAGACACGGACCGGCCTGCAAAATGGCTGACGAACATGGCAACTGCAAAGACCTGGGGTGGGGGCGTGACACCAGCCATCATCCCAGCTGACCTGTGCACGGCAGGAAGATGGGGAACTCTAGCGGAAACTGATGTCAGTGCCAGGGGCCCATATAAGTGCCATGGACAGAGCAATAAATCAGTCTCGTTTTCCAAGGTTTTGCTGTGCATGTGTTCTCCACACATGCGTAGCACATACGCTACACACTGTTTAGATTTTTTTAATGTTAGTGTTGTAAGATGGTTATAATATGAATGTTTGCACAGTGATGCTACTGCAAAACCCTTAATGACAGTAAATTCTGATTCTGAAGGTCAACAAAACTTGTAATTTGACAGTGAATAGTGAGTGCTACACTCTTGTGGTTTGTGTCTCATTCTTTTAAAAAAAAAAATGGGCAGCAGTACCTTCTGGCTTTAAGAATAGAGTGAATTGCTATGTCATAATAAGAATTTTGCTGTCAAAAGAATGACATAGTTTGTATTATTCTGGAACAGGTCATGTGATGCAGGATGTGCTCGAATTGTGCAATGTAATAGGTTAACTCTTGATGCAGACGTAGAGGCATTGGAATGGTATGTTTTCTTGCTAATTGGGATTCCCCTTTAACCCCCCCCAGGTATAGCCCAGTCCTTTTCCCTCACCACCATCAACATGAGGTTAAAGGAACTTGGCATTTCTCTGTAAAATAAGCAATTTTGTGTCTTCATGCCATTTTTTCTTTTGAATTTATAAGATAAGATCTAGTTCCTTTAATACAGCACTTAAACTTTTAAACTGCCTTTAGTGTCAATCTTTTTTGGTAGCTCCTTGCACAAAATTGAGATCTTGTGTCTCGTTAGCTTCTTGGGACTTGGATGTTCATGAGGAATAGGCTTGACCATTTTGTCACCAGCTTAGCTTCTGACTGCTCTTGGTGGGCAGCTGTGCACCAATTCAATCATTCTTGTCTACCAGCTCGTATTCCTCATTTGTTTTGCTCCACTGTCAAATTGGGCATCTATTCTGAATGTTTTCCTTCTGTCAAAACCATTTACTTGTGCTACTATTTACTGTATTTCTTAATGGAAAGTGCACATTCCGACTGCAGTAAAGAGCTGTCGAGAATGGTCATGTCTGTGAGGTGGAGGCTTCTTGATTAGTTAGCCCCTTTTCTCTCTTTATAACCCAATTCTTGACCTGTGTGTGGGTTTCCAGCCCCCTCTTCTATTTGACTTGCTTCTTTCATATAATCAGAGATTCCCCTTTTGGGGGGAAGGGTGGTCTACATGTTATAATCTTCACAGATCTAATAAAATTATTTTTATTAGATACAGCAATATACTCATTTGATACCTTTTCAGCAATAAATATAGTTATCTTCTAGATGCTTATTATAAAAAGGCAAGCAGCAAAACAAAGGATCAGTGAGTATCCTTCAGTTTTGGAGAAGCATTGGAAGTGATGCACCTTGGCATGGCTTTAATCTCTGTGTGTATAGGTGGTGTAGTAAGCAAAACATTGGAAATTTTTAGTTGATGGAAAAGCAGGGTGTTTGGCAAATAACAAGAGCAATTGGAAACTTCAGGGAAGATCTGATATGTTTGGTCCAATGAGAAAGGAACGAGCTATCCACTTTCTGTTTTGAAGGAACTGGCGTCATGCAGCTAATAGGTGTGAATGCTTTGATAAACCTAGGGTAATAATTATATAATTGCTGGACAGGCCAAGAGTAGATCTTTGCTTCATGATAAGAAAGGCTAAAAGCTATTGTGCACGTTCATCAGAATAATTCAGTGAAAGGAAACTTGTTGAGGCAAGAAAACATGAGGTTAAAGTACTAAAGCTAAAAACCCTTTTAAAGTTTTTTGAAGAGGAAAATTGAATAAATGATGCCAGAGAAGATGCAGAGCTATGGAGATAGAATGTTACAGTCAAATTATAGAACCATTTTTATAGCATGGCAACGAATCCTTCAGCCCAACCAGTCTATGCGGACCAATAGTCTCCCAAGTTGATCCCATTTGGGTTATAACCCTCTGAATCTTTCTTATCCATCCACCTGTCTTAATGTCTTTGGAATGTTGCAGTTATAAGTACTCTGCTTGATCAGTTCCACATACCTACCAGCCTCTGTGTAGAAAATGTGCCCTTTAGGACCTTTATAAACCTTTTCCCTCTTGACTTAAATCTGTGCCCCCTAGTTTTAGAATCCCCTACCTTGGTTTGGGGGGGGGGGGTGGTGTGTGCTAGGGGGGGGGGGGAGGGGAGGGGAGGGGAGAGAGAGGAGAGAGAGAGAGAGGAGAGAGAGGAGA